>NC_139239.1:61081936-61381365 GCF_977018435.1 Lepisma saccharinum
CAAAGGCTTATCATTATAAATACAAAAAAAACAAAAACATTTCTTAATATATTTTTTTTGACTCCTCGTTTCGACGGTACGAGCCCTCGAAAACTGAATATTATCCTGCTTATATATGCAAACCAAACAGCAGTTCGTCTCTTATCATGGCAGGTTGGGTGATACTTAGATTGTGCTTGTTGGTGGTGGTGGTAGTGTGTGTGTGTGTGGGGGGGGGGGTGTCCTCCTGCACCCCGACTTCGAATACTGCTTGTAGTCATTCATCTTCATTGTAGCGATTAGCCAAAAGTGGGAAGAAATGTGATGTTAGAGAAGATAATACTAAATTAACCATGCGTTCTCATCGTTGCGGTTAAACAAAGTGACGGAAAAGCGACTCTCTCTCTCTCTCTTTCTCTCTCTGTACCTTCTCTCCCCCAACTCCGTGAAGTTTCTTCTCTGTAGTGAAATGTTTCTCAGCTTACCCTTTCTTGTACTACCAAAAAATCATGACCCCAATATTTTATGATCCCTCTCTCTCTATTTATTTTTCACTACATCTATATTTCTCTGTAGTCGTCAGTGAATAATCCTAACACCCATTTCAGGATTTTAGTTCAACTTGCGGTGCTGTATATGAAAATTTTAAAACTTTTTAAAATAGTAAGCTAGTTCCGCTATCGCTTGAAAAAGTGGTCTCCACTGTGCAACTACTAAGACGCCAAGTCTACAAAAGTTGATCGTAGGAATTTGAAGATCGTCATTCACTTTGCTAAATTTCTAGGTAGCTACTGCAAACACTTGGAAATAAAAGTAGAATTTGAAAATCTCAAAATTTTACTTCTTTACTGATTCCTGTTTAGTCTCTCTCAACATGGCTCTAAATTTGACCTTTTCTTCTTTCTTCCTTATCTTCTCACCTTTTCTCTTTTCTTCCCTATCTTCTCCTGTCTTCTCAGATTGTGGTTGTACGCTCCTTCCCAACTAACTCCATCTTTCTCCGTTTGGCGAGTGGTACGCCTCGGAAGTAAATGAAAATAACAATTAGCAATCCATGTAATTAAAACTAACAATCAAACAATAACATGACGACAAAGATTACAATATTTGTTTACTAGTTATACTTTTATTACCGTGTAAACTAGACAAAACTCTCAATGCAGTGTCTATTCAGATAACTTTAGAATTGCCGAAGTGGTTTTTCACGACGTGCTATGACGCCAGAGGTCCCGGGTTCGAATCCCGGCCTGGGTATTAATGTTCATTATGAGATTTCCTTCATCAAATGCATGATAACATCAGTCATTATCATAATCACGATTTGCCAAAAGTGACCGAAAAGCGAGGCTAAATAAAAAAATCAAATAAAAAATGGAATTAACGTGTCAATTCATCAATTTGTCTCGTACGTTCTTCTTTCTTTTTACTTTGGTGGAATAGTTTGATGTGTTAGTGAGACGTCTTTAATTCCTTCATTAGAATGCCTTTTCACAAGCAAGTTCAATTTCTGGAAAGCAATTCTCAAGAGGTTTTGATTAAATACTTTTTTTTTTTAAATAAAGAGAAATGTTTTTCCGCAATACGAATGAGGGACACACACATCACATGAATGCAGATTTTAAAATGCTGAGGTAATTCTTACAACAGGAAATCATTTTAGCTATTATTTTATATATCTAAGTCCTGCGTCAGGTCAACCTTGCAGCAGGTTTTAGCATATGTAGATCCAAACGTGCGCGCAAGAATATAGTTCCACTGAGACGGGTTCTATTCCGACACAACTGCATACTTGCAAGAAAACAGTTATTTAATTTGTAATATACAGACAAAATAATACATTGATTAGCAGGTATGGACTTAATTGGTTGCAATCACTGTGCAGACGAACTTAGAACCGCAGATTCGCCAACTCGAATCTGTATTGCGTTGAAGAGACATTGAAACTTTAGAGCGAGTCGAGCGAGACTGAATGCGTTGCAGAGCGCGTGAAATCGCTGATACCAGTGTTGCACATCCCACTATTTTAACCCTATGTTTATTGTAGAGCGGCGAGAATGGCTGAATCTCCTGTTCAGCGCGCGGTTTTACCCGAATGTTATTTTGGGCTTCATCCGAAAGGAAATGTTCTTCAAAGTCAAGCAAGTTGTTTTAAATGCATAATCCTCCTTGCGGCAACAAGATCAAAGTAAAACAGGGCGTGAGGTGATTTGCCGTCAATGTGCACACGAATTGTATCACGGGTGTTGAATGATTTGCGGTTTGAGTTTAGCAAGAGGAAACGATTGTTTGTTGTTTGACGACAAAAGAATCTCCGCGGTATTAAAATATATCGCAGTGAGAAGAAACATGTTTATTATTTGGACGAGACGTCCTTCAACTCGGTGAGTGGGGGAAGGGGGAATAAACCATGGAAGGATACCACCATGCAAAACCACCGCCAGGGCTGAAGAAACCGACGATGAGGGGAAGGGGGAGGCTTATTGTTTCACCCACTGGCGGCAATGAAAGCTTTGTTGAAGGCGCATATTTACTGTTCCGCGCAAAGAAAGGGAAGGGTGATTATCAGCAACAAATAGACAGACCAAGATTTGAATCCTGGTTTAGAGAAGTGATTCATAAATTGAAACCAGAGTAATAGCGACAGACAATGCACCTGATTGTATATATCACCAATAACAAATCATGCTTTTTTGGTGGTACAACTTGAAGTGCGTGTGTCTTACAGTAACGGATGTATTGCGAACGAAGCAACCAAGTTTTTCATAAATCTATTTCTTTCTAAACCAAAAACAATAATTTGTCATTAAATTCAAGAGGGGCCTATCGTTGTTTACTTTTATCTTTGTTTATTTTTATTTTTGCGTGCTAGAAAAATATACACACATGCTCTCATGTTTAGAAGTTGTTTCGCTCTTATATTAATGACACATTTATTAAATAATATATGCGCAGAAAGTACTTTTAAAATGTTATGTTTCAGGAGACAAAGAGAAGCAAAAATACAATCCACTTGACATGCATGCGGGTTTTGATGTGTTGTGCGGTTGGCAATACTGTAGATTTTCTCAGTGTCTCCGATGTAAGCAGCTCGGCGGTTGAGGAAAGACTGGCACGGAAGATTCTGAGCTCAGTTCTCGCGCGGATTGATACATAAAACCTGCTGCAAGGTTAACCTGACGCTTGGCTTAGTACTGATTGGCTCGCATTAGACGATTGTTTTTATAATACTTCACTAGTTATAAATATATATAAATAAGTTGCTTACTATGGAAAAAAATCTACCTGATGTTCGAGTTGCAGTCTTATTTCAATTTTTAGCACTAGGTGGCAGACTGTTAAATTTACTTAAAATGCTCAATACTCACAGATTTTTTAAAAAAGTAATCATACGTTTCGATCATCAGTGCTACATAATTACTGGCCTTATTACAAATATGACTTTTAATAGAATATTGGGATAGCATTACTTTGCAGTAAATATGTCCTTACTTCTCATGACGAGTTTCTTTACGAACCTGTTTAAGAGGGACGCAAGGCAATTAATAAAATGAGTTTTTCGGTAAAACTGTCAAAGCCGTTAATCGGCTGTAATTCGTTTATTCTGTAATTGTTGACATTCGTACTTACTTATTCTGCATATTCTAAGGCAAAATTAAAGAGCAATGGAGATAATGCATCTCCTTGTTTTAACCCATCATGAATTGTAAATTTGTCAGACATATTACTACCCACACGAATTTTACTTTCTGTTTCACTGGTGCATATTTTTATCATACTAACAAGCTTCTTAGGTATTCCAAACTCTACTAATATATTATATAATTTATCTCTTTTGACCGAATCATATGCTTTTTTGAAATCAATGAATAGCTGATGGACATTTTGATTATATTCCCATTTTTTTTTCAAGTGTCTGTCTGATGTGAAAAATTTGATCTGTAGTTGATCTGTTACGTTTAAATCCACATTGATAATCACCTATAATTTCATTAGCATATGGGGTTAGTCTTGTTAAAAGAGTGTTAGATAATATTTTATATGTTGTTGAGAGTAGAGAAATTCCACGGTAATTATTGCAGTTCATTTTATCACCTTTTTTAAACACAGGAACAATTATGGATTCTTTCCACTGTTGAGGGATTTCTTCTTTATTCCATATTAAACAAATTAATTTATGAATTTGACATATTAATGAATTTCCACCATATTTAATTAACTCAGCTGGTATTAAATCAATGCCAGGTGCTTTGTTATTCTTTAGCCTTTTAATAGCATCTTTAACTTCAGTCAAGTTAGGTTCTGGAACTAAAGGTTCTGCTGTGTGTACTTCATTTACTTCTGATTTATCTCCTACATGGACATTTAAAAGGTCATTAAAGTAGTTCTTCCATCTATTTAGAATATCGCTTGGGTCAGTTAGAAATTCACCGTCTTTATCTTTTATCAAGTTTACTTTAGGTTGCCACCCCTTTCTAAACTCATTTACACCTTTATATAAATCTCTGATATTTTTATTTTTGCTGTTTGTTTCAATTTCGTTAATTTTGCTTTTCAAGTAATCTCTTTTTTTATTTCTAAACGTGCGGTTAACTTCTCGCTTTATTCTATTATAATTGTTTAGATTTATATCATCAGAGTTATTTAACCACCTAAGTTGCTTACTATGGAAAAAATCTACCTGATGTTCGAGTTGCAGTCTTATTTCAATTTTTAGCACTAGGTGGCAGGCTAGTAGGGATGGAAAAGAGTATATAGAACTTGCTCAAGATAGGGAAAGATGGAAGGCCTGTGTTGCTGCAGCCATGAACCTTCGGGTTTAAGAAGGCTAGAGAGTTAGTTAGTTAGTTAATTACTTATTCTGCATTGCGAAAGATTGTTTAACAAGGGATTTCGCTTTTTTTTTTTTTAACGAAATTAGTATCTGTTGTCGACATATTGAGAAATTATTGTTCGTTCTTTTCTCGCTTCCTGAACACGCAAAATGGCGGGCAAATCTTGACTAGCGTTGTGTTTCAAACGGCAAAGCAGTGTTTCAATCTTCTTAACAGAAAAACCTCCGCATAGCCCCGAGAACCATTCTAGCATAGCCACCAAAACCATTTGGGATAGTATGACCATCCACGAATAGCCCCAAAAACCATTCATGCATAGCCCCAAAAACCATTCTGGATCGTATAACCATCCACGAATAGCCCCAAAAACCATTCACGATAGCCCCACGCACCATCACGATAAAGTTAGGTTAGGTTGCTTTAGGTTGGGCAATATAGTGAAAAAACTGTGTGTTTGGAAACACTTACCGGGGATTACGTCATCAGATGCTCGCAATATCCGGTTCAAGTACATGGGTGGAAATGCAAGCAACAGCTTTCGTGCTTCGGACGGACATTATTATAGAAAAATACATGAATGAGCGGCCAAATACATTGAAAAATGCGAGAAAACACTTCTACGACCTTCCGAAATTACACAGAAACTCAATTCGTAAGTACTTTCTCCTGTAAATTTGAAGAAATCCGATTCCCAGCTTTGACAGTTTTACCAGTTTTTCTTTACGTAATCAGAGACTTTGAAGAGGTGAGAAAGGGCAGCCAACTCACCTTACCACAAAGAAACTAAAAGTGATGATGTTAACTTGCTCTACCAGTGGCGTCGCTAGGCCCTTTTTGGGGGGGCTTCAGCCCCCCAATCCCTCGATAAGCCCCCCCAACTTTTAGCTATTATTACATACAGTATTTCGAGACAACATATTTGAACAATTGTTAATGCAGGAACATACCTATAGATACAAAAAATTACCTGAAGAACTTGACATACACCATCACATCCATAGTACATTTAATGAACGCCATTCCCAAAGACATGTTTCCGAACTTATGCAGAATGTTGCAAATTGCAGTGACAATTCCTGTGACATCAGCATCGTGTGAGAGGAGTTTTGCTGTTTGAATGTTTGAAGAGAATCAAGACATTTTTGCGTAATAGTATGAGCCAAGACAGACTTTCCTCACTTGCAATACTGGCCATAGAAAAGGAAGTGTGTCATGAATTGTGTGTGGATTGTGTTATTGATAATTTTGCAAGAAATTCGAACCGCAGAGTACAGCTGATACATAAAGACATAGTTCACCAGCATTAGAAAAACAGGACAAGAATATCCATCTGTTTTCATAAAAATTAATGCAGTAAGTCTATGTTAGTTTTAATTCCTTGTGCTTGTTATATATCATTGTCTTATTAATCACTTTGCTATTTTCAAACATTAAAAATATTTACAATAGTAGTAAGTCATGTATCTGGTTGCAGCCCCCCCAAAGCAGATGGCCTAGCGACGCCACTGTGCTCTACCATTGCAGCAGGAGAAAAGTCCCGATATATCTACGTAACAGAGCTGGAGAGGAAATAAATATATGCATTCTCTCTTACTAAATACGAAATGAGTGCGTCTCACCTATGGGGAGAAGAGGCAGTTCTCACTGTTGAGAGTTCAATTCATTGATTGATTTTACTTGGCTCTTCTGCCACTTTTGGCTAATCGCGAAGATGAAGATAAGTTATGACACGATGAAACTGAAGGGACACTCACAATGTGCACCCATGCCCAGCACAGGATTTAAAACCAGGACTCCTGGCGTCGTAGCACACTGTGCTAACCACTCCGTCACGGAGTTCGGCGCTGATAGTTCGAGAATGGTGAGAGGGGTAAAGAGGAACACAACCAAATTGTAATAAAATGATCAAAAGAATGAATGGAACTATTTTTTTTTCTAAATTCAATGTACCAGCACTTTCTTCCTTTGCAGTAAGGTGTTAAGATAAAAAAAAACAAAAAAAAAAAAATTACAGAGCTTCAACCGGGATCCAACCCGGGAATCCTTCATTACAAGGCGACAACCTTAACCACAAGGCTGTCGGAGGAGGCTCAAACAATTGTCTCGAATTATATTTTGCTGAAATAGAAGCAAATTATAATTACACAGTCGAATGTTTATAATATCCCAATGCACCACAACATACCTTTCGTTATATACTCACGCATGCGGGCCAACTTGTCGTTTTCACGTTCAGAAGACACAATGGGCTCTTATGGGCAATGCTTTTCTTATGGGAAATACGAGCGCGCTGTTTTCAAATTTCTGGATTTACAAATTTAGCTTAAGTAAAATCGGTACCTGCAGTTTTGCAGGAAATTTTGTAGAGGATACGATGGTGAGCACAAAAAACTGGTAACTTGCTTACATAATTTTAGATAAATTAAAAACGCAAATTTTCCGTGAAAACACAATTTTTACATTGTTTTCATTCCTAACGTTGAAACATGCCGTAAAATTGAAGCATTAATTATTAAAAATATTGACACTGTTTTTTAATTGTCATAGGTGATGGTTGTACTCAGAATTTATCAATACTTTAAAGCATATTCGCATTAAAAAATATTCAAATAAAGTATGTGGAGATTTTTTATATTCGTGCAGTAGAAAATGTCGTCGCGGGCCATTTTTTGTTCTGTAATTCCAAGTAAAAACTTCCAGCGACAAAGTTGTGGAGAAAATAATGAAATTATTTTTTATAACCACTCAAAGGTTCCCAGAAATATTACTTCCATGCATTTGGAGTTTCTTTTTAACCCGAACCGCACGCGAAGTAAGGAGACGTTGTCTGGCCATCTTGAGCCGACTCACCGCAGCATTCCGGCTATTACCACCAAGTTTTCGAGTTGTTATTTTATTTCCATTCAGTAAAAATATGAACTTCATGCAGTTTGTTATAATAGAATTGAAATTACTTAAATTTAATAATTGACAATTATTTCCAATGCTGCTGTTGTGAGCAACATTAGTGCTGTCGCAAATACACGTTGTTTTCGTTTACATTACTGTCGACATTAATACTGAAATGAAGATCACCTTTCAGTTTCCAACGTACACATAAATTCATAGACACCATATTAACCTTTGAAAGGCTTTCCAACACGTGACAAAATATGGGGCTTCGAGATAGAAATATGACATGCCTTGCTTGAGTCATTCACGTCTTATCAGTTCACGTGGGCCATAACTCATTTGTTTGTTTGGGTTGCAACTTGAATTTAACCCATGTGCCAGGTTCCCCTTACTTGAGTGAGAGATCTACTTTGGTCTGTTTAGACTTTTTCCCTCTCCCGAAAAAGTGTTTTCAGTTGTGTGAGCTCTCAGTGATTTTTACTTTTTTAAGTGATTTCTGAAGTGTCATATTCGTGCATTACACTCGCGCGTGTAGTGATCGCAATGGATCATAGTAAAAAGGGTAACTGTAACGTTCACAGTATAATATTAATAATTACATATAATTATCATTATATATACAAAATATGTAGCACCTCCATTGTGAAGGAAGGTCATCAATTTCAGGCGACATGAGCTAGCGCTGTATTGGCAACACTGTGCGGTTTCTCCATAAGCGCCGTTGTGTCTTCTGAACGTGAAAACGACAACCCACAGAAATGTTTAAATCCTTTATCCTTTCCCCTCGGCTTCTAACTCTGTTTTATCCAATCAAATAGGCTGACATTTCTCCTTCTAAAATGTATTGTCTGTTTGGCCTGCTGCGTATTCCCCGCTCCCCACTTGCCTTGCCAGCATGTAGGTCACCCGCCGACGATTCCTATAATATTTACAATGTAGGGTAAGGGTGGCGTAGACAGATATCCTAAACAGATTCTTTTACAATATCCCGCAAACCTTCTGTTCCAATTTGTTATTTTAAATGTATGCTTATGCGCAACAAATTCTAACTTCTGGCTTCGAATATTGCCAATGATGTCTTATTTGGAAAAAAGTACTCCATACACGATTGTCCGTTTTAACCCATATCAGTAAAACGCACAGAGTGAAAATTGGTTTCCATATCAGATATTTAAATTAAATTGAAAGTTGACGTTGTCTGCAAATGGGCGAGACAGATTCAACATTTAAAGGATTTCCTGGAACAAATATTAATTAAAAGTATTGAGATAATCTAGTGGAAAATGGAAGTAAAAAAACGTAATGGAATAAGTTTTGATTTGCAAGCTCTTACAACCTGATGCACGATATGCAGTATTAGTTCTAGTTGAGAATTTTCAATTATCCTCCATTTACCTTTTCATAGAGGAGTGATTTGCAGAGAGAACTTGGTTTCCGCAATTTGCACCGTTGGGATAAAGAATATGCTCAGTGGACAAATGATAACATCTGGAAAACTCTGTCCGTGTTGCTTCATATTAATCTACATAGTGTTTCCATGGCAACAATAAGTAACACGCAAATCATTACCTATTGTCGAAAGTTTAAGTTCAATTGTAAGAGAAAGTAGCTTATGATTCGCAATAAGTTTTTCTGAACTATGAATTATATTGCAAAATTAGAATAAGCTTCCTACATTATTATTAGTATTATATTATAATTGCATTACTATTATACCATAGAACATTTCTTTATAAAGGGAAATACCTTGATGGATTCGTTCTCACGGACTTTTGCTACATGGAGAAATAATTGAATATTATGTATATAAATATACAGGGTGATCCGTTTGAAATGTCAGAAAAGTAAACCTTTATTCACAAGAGGTTAATGTACGTATCTCCGAGCAGCTTGTTGTAATATAAGCAGAAAGGATGTAAGTTTCAATGAGCGGAGGTTTACAGACTTCAGCCACATGGCGGCGCTAATGTTCATGGTAACAAAGGTGATGGTCTCGTCACAACAGCGCACACAGTATGTCGTATGGTATGCGAAATTTTCCAAGTATTTAATGCATGCTACTTCCGCCACGCAGCTGAAGTCAGTAAACCTCCAATCACTCGAAACTTACATCATTTCTGCTTATATTATAACAAGCTAGTCGGAGATACGTACATTAACCTCTTGTGTATAAAGGTTTACTTTTCTGACATCTATAACGGATCACCCGGTGTATGTATGTATATATATATATATATATAAGCTTTCTACGTCTTTCTAAAAATAATAACCACAAAGTAATTTTACGAGTATTTCCTTTTAAATGTAAATGTTATTTTCCAAGTTAAATATTGTATTTTTATAAACAGGTACAATTCCTGAAGAGATATCTCGGTCATTTCAAATTTAATGGAACGCAAAATCAGAAATTTCAACATTGAAGTTGCGAATAGACAATAAAGTACCATTTTAAGGTCTAAAAATACATTGCTGTCCTACTTCAACTACGGTTGATATCGAGACGAGACTATACTTGCCAGAGTATCGCCTCGTCTCATGTATGAAGAAATTTGTCTACTTCTCATCTAGAGTTATAATGTCTGTCTCGTTCACAAAGAAATAGCGGTGTCTTCTTGATTCACGAAAGCAATAAGCATTATACGTATACAACGTGTCAGCTAACAAACTTTCACAGTGTATAGAGATCATTATGGCAAAGAACTTTCTTAACTTTTTATGCTTGACGCCTCCTTTCGACGCTACGAACTCTCAAAAACTTAATTTTATCCACTGCCTTTTACCAAAATTATGAAAAATGTCGGTGATATCTCTCAGAAACACTGGTGGATGTTAATTGTGACATGAGACCGTGGTGAGTTGCTCGTTGACAAAGTGTTTTTTTATTTCTATTAGACGACAGTTGGCAACATTGCAGGTTACTGTAAATATGCGTCATCTCTAGGACCAATTCAAACTAAGAAGCATAGACGTGCGCAGACCCTCTGATTAGGGGAGGCAAAAGCCTTGCAAGTTCAGTTGGGAAAGAAAAACATATTTTTTCTCACAGTTTTAGTTTTATTGCATTGATGGGTATATGTATATATACATACATACATACACACACACACACACACACACATATATATATATATATATATATATATATATATAAATAATTTTTTTTGTCAAATAAGTGTACGAATTTAAAATTCGCGCCAAAAGCCCTCGCCGAAAACGAAAAAATGCTATAACTCGTAGACTATTTGACCAATTTACTTCGGGTAACTTTCGTTTTGCAGATAGAACATCAGGGCATGCAACCGTGCAGAAATCAAGACGCCAAAGCCAATAAGAGGGGTTGGATGGGCCGCGGCCCCCAAACTTTCAATGAAAAAAGCATGAAAATGGGTAGTTTGCTCCATCTTCCCCCGCTATTTTGGAAAGGGGAGGCAAAATTTAGCCTTATTTTCAAAGAATGGTCCTCTCTCAACCGAATGAAAGTCATTTCATGTTCCTGGGTGCATTACATTATAGAATATGTGAAAAAAACTCCCCATGTTTATAATTTTTTTCATTGAAAGTTGGGACCGCGGCCTACCCAACCCCTCTTATTGGCTTTGGCGTTTTGATTTCTACACGGTTGCATGCCCTGATGTTCTAGCTGAAAAACAAAAGTTACCCGAAGTAGATTGGTCAAATAGTCTACGTTGTATAACATTTTTTGTCAAATAAGTGTAAGAATTTTAAATTCGCGCCAAAGGCCTCGGCGAAACGGGGTTTCTTTCAGACGACCACCTCGGCAGAGTAAAGGTTAAGAGTGTAGCTAATATCGTTTAATAACAGCGATAAGATTCCTCTGCACTAAAATTCTAGGTGAAAGTATAATAATACAGGGGCAAGGAACGTCGAACGGGGTGGGGGGGGGGGGCGAGGATGGCCACTCCTCCCCCTTCGAAAACTAATGTCAACCTAAAAGTATATATTTCACACGTGTAATTTGACTTCAATCATAGTAATTTACATTAATTATTATGTAATTGGGATGCAGGAATGAGATATTTTCAAATTCAAGTGGTGTTTTTGAGGGGGCAACACTATTATAGAGGTAATATGCCCCATGGAAAAATACGTACCTTGCTTGTTCCTTCGTTAAAAAAATCTGCGAACGTGCGGGATTAGGGGAGGCAATTGCCCCCCGTTGCCCCCCATCCCTGTGCGCACGCCTATGCTAAGAAGTTGTTTTCTAGTTTCTAGTGTAACATCATGTCCTGCTTGCGAAATAAATTTTCTCAACTCTATATTCTATCTTACACGTTTTCAAAGTAAGCATATATTTTATGGTAAAGCTATCGAGAAGACTATGGTGTATCGATACTACATTCTGATACTTTGTTAAAATGCATTGTTTAACAGCGATATGACCAGAAATTCCAATATGGCGTTCAGGGTGAGTTGCCAATAGGAATGAAGGAGTGAGTTGACAATATTGTAGGGCTATTGAGAAAATTGTTTTGCAATTAATTGTTTCATCAAAAATAGCTTAGCGCTCCGACACCGGGTTGGAATCCCGGCCTGGGCATGGATGTTTGTGAGTGTCCATTCATAAATTTCATCATATTATCACTCATCCCCATCTTCGCAATTAGCCAAAAATAGCAAAAAAGCTAAGTAAAATAAAGCAAATCAATCAATCAAACAATCAAAAATAGCTTATCGTATAGAGACATTGTTTGTATTATATTAGGATTACAGGACAATCTATTATTTACAACCTACAAATGCAAGAAGAAAATCACTGAGCAAAATATTCAGTAAACACTTTTGTAATTATTTTTTTTTTAAAACTTTGGAACATTTATGTTTCATATTATAATGCTCACTTGAACACATTTTTGTAATATGTAATTTTTAAGGGAGTAATATTGTTTGAATTAAAATATTCTCAACCATATGAGGGGTAGAATTACAGATATTGTCTACTGACCCTGCAAATATGCGTTTCGGGACATATGTTGATATGAACTTTTTTGTTCCTTTACCTGTCAGAAATCACATCCTGAAGTTTGTCCCTATAGTTTCTGTTCACCCTGTATAGTAAATTCATCCCATATACGGGATGAATTGACAATACTGACATGCTACGAGAAAGCAAACAATTACTTTCCACCCATTAGGAGCATGGTGTAATAAAAATTCATAGTGGTCGAAGAAACTACAGGTATTGCTCATAGCATTTCAACAATAGTAGATCATTATTTTGAAGAGCTACATAAATTTAAACATAAAAACATGGTCAACTCACCCTGGCTCCCCTATATCTGAGGGATTTTGAAACATTTCTGTACGGCCGTTCATTATCTTGCGAGTCTAGAAAATTGTGTTTGTTCTTCGTGAATTTAGAGACGCACTAGTGGAAAGAAAGAAAAAGAGATAGAGAGGGAGAGAGGGAGGAAATTCTAGTAAAAAGAGAGATAAAGAAAAAGAGAAAGAAAGAGAACAATCAGAAATAGAGAAATTTCTTTCTGACGGTTATCTTTTTTTTTTCCTATGTCTATGTCAGTGGTTCCCAAACTGGGCGCCGTGGCTGGCTTACAGGACCGCCGCGAAATGTTCCAATATTTTCACTGAAATGACACTTGCTTGTTAGTCTACACATGGTTTTAGAATCGGACAATTCTACCAATCCAAATATGTGCTTATTTAGTACTTTTTACATAAATTGTTTCTGAATCTTATAATATATTATATAAAAATGGATTTGTGTGTGTGTGTGTGTGTATGTATTTGTTCCAGCATAACTCTCGAACGCCTGGAGCGATTTCAACCAAACTTGGAACACGTATCACTTGCAATCTCGAAATAAATACTGTGGGGGTAAGACACCCCTGGCACTCCTAGGGGTGGGGGTGGGAGGGGTGACATGAAAAAATAATAGAAAACGACCGATATTAGTGTGGAATCCATAGTTCTCGGGGTTGATAAGATGAGTAGTAACACTCTCAATACCGTTCAACTACAAGACACCCCTCGCACCCCTAGGGTTTTGGGGTGGGAAGGGGGTAACATGTAAAAATAATCGAAAACGACCGATATTAGTGTGGAATCCATAGTTTTCGGGGTCGCTAAGATGAATAGTGATACTGGAAATGCCGTTCAACTCCAACACACCATAGCACCACTAGGGGTGGGGGTGGAAATAGGGTGACATGTAAAAATAATTGAAAACAACAGATATTAATGTGGAATCCATAGTTTTCGGGGCCGCTGAGATGAATAGTGACACTCCCAATGCCGTTCAACTCCAAGTACATTTTACACTATAGTTAGAATTTATTAGCTGTATTCCTGTCTAATAGAAGATTGGGATAAAAAAATATCCGGGCAACGCCGGGCAATGAGCTAGTTTGAAATATGTGTTAATTTTTTAACATAAGACAAGCAACCTAACCACACTAACTGAGCGTTGCAAGTGTTAGATAGATTTACATTTAGACTTGGTCGCCGCGGAAAAATCTTGAAACACTAAGGGCGCCGAGAAACGAAAAAGTTTAGGACCCCCCCCCATGTATTTCTTTTCTACTATTCTCTCTTTGTTCTGTCTGACTATCTCCTTCTCTCCCACTATTTCTCTCTCTCTCTCCCTCTCCCTCTGACTGTTTCTCTTGCTTTCTTCCTCTGGAGTTCTATGCATGTTCCATGACAGTCATAATTAGGGAAAGGATATTATTATGGTCGAGAAAGGAAAAAAAGATTCTAAAATGTTTTCAAAAAAGTGGAAAAAAAAGTGCTGATAAAATGTCATTTTATTATTATTATTATTATTATTATTATTATTATTATTATTATTGAGTCAGAGGTCTGTTGTCAGCTTTTGTCTAAGCCAGCATCTTCTTCTTTATTCACATTCACTGGTATCGCTAGTGCAGGTTCATTGTACCACAAAATATATTTACTCTTAACATCGAGTTTACAAGTACTGTCGCAGTGGTTAAAATCGACATTGTTCCCATATAAAGAAGACAACACAATACGTCACAACATAAAACATAAAGGTCACAGGAGTGACTCCAACCTCAAAAGATGTTGAATACGCTCCTATGCTTCGGTTAATGCTTGGAGCCGTGCTAAGCCGTCAACCAATAGCTGTAATGCCCTGAAAGTATCTCAATGCCCTCTTTTTCTACGCCTTCTGTATATAATGCGCGCGGACCGCAGAGAGAACTGTGGGTTTGTCGAATAGATTTTGTTGAAGTTTGTGTTTCCTCTCGCGGGTTTTGCTGCATTATCTTGGAAACTATTGGAAAAAATGCTATAACTCGTAGACTATTTGACCAATTTACTTCGGGTAACTTTCGTTTTGCAGATAGAACATCAGGGCATGCAACCGTGCAGAAATCAAGACGCCAAAGTCAATAAGAGGGGTTGGATGGGCCGCGGCCCCCAAACTTTCAATGAAAAAAGCATGAAAATGGGTAGTTTGCTCCATCTTCCCCCGCTATTTTGGAAAGGGGAGGCAAAATTTAGCCTTATTTTCAAAGAATGGTCCTCTCTCAACCGAATGAAAGTCATTTCATGTTCCTGGGTGCATTACATTATAGAATATGTGAAAAAAACTCCCCATGTTTATAATTTTTTTCATTGAAAGTTGGGACCGCGGCCTACCCAACCCCTCTTATTGGCTTTGGCGTTTTGATTTCTACACGGTTGCATGCCCTGATGTTCTAGCTGAAAAACAAAAGTTACCCGAAGTAGATTGGTCAAATAGTCTACGTTGTATAACATTTTTTGTCAAATAAGTGTAAGAATTTTAAATTCGCGCCAAAGGCCTCGGCGAAACGGGGTTTCTTTCAGACGACCACCTCGGCAGAGTAAAGGTTAAGAGTGTAGCTAATATCGTTTAATAACAGCGATAAGATTCCTCTGCACTAAAATTCTAGGTGAAAGTATAATAATACAGGGGCAAGGAACGTCGAACGGGGTGGGGGGGGGGCGAGGATGGCCACTCCTCCCCCTTCGAAAACTAATGTCAACCTAAAAGTATATATTTCACACGTGTAATTTGACTTCAATCATAGTAATTTACATTAATTATTATGTAATTGGGATGCAGGAATGAGATATTTTCAAATTCAAGTGGTGTTTTTGAGGGGGCAACACTATTATAGAGGTAATATGCCCCATGGAAAAATACGTACCTTGCTTGTTCCTTCGTTAAAAAAATCTGCGAACGTGCGGGATTAGGGGAGGCAATTGCCCCCCGTTGCCCCCCATCCCTGTGCGCACGCCTATGCTAAGAAGTTGTTTTCTAGTTTCTAGTGTAACATCATGTCCTGCTTGCGAAATAAATTTTCTCAACTCTATATTCTATCTTACACGTTTTCAAAGTAAGCATATATTTTATGGTAAAGCTATCGAGAAGACTATGGTGTATCGATACTACATTCTGATACTTTGTTAAAATGCATTGTTTAACAGCGATATGACCAGAAATTCCAATATGGCGTTCAGGGTGAGTTGCCAATAGGAATGAAGGAGTGAGTTGACAATATTGTAGGGCTATTGAGAAAATTGTTTTGCAATTAATTGTTTCATCAAAAATAGCTTAGCGCTCCGACACCGGGTTGGAATCCCGGCCTGGGCATGGATGTTTGTGAGTGTCCATTCATAAATTTCATCATATTATCACTCATCCCCATCTTCGCAATTAGCCAAAAATAGCAAAAAAGCTAAGTAAAATAAAGCAAATCAATCAATCAAACAATCAAAAATAGCTTATCGTATAGAGACATTGTTTGTATTATATTAGGATTACAGGACAATCTATTATTTACAACCTACAAATGCAAGAAGAAAATCACTGAGCAAAATATTCAGTAAACACTTTTGTAATTATTTTTTTTTTAAAACTTTGGAACATTTATGTTTCATATTATAATGCTCACTTGAACACATTTTTGTAATATGTAATTTTTAAGGGAGTAATATTGTTTGAATTAAAATATTCTCAACCATATGAGGGGTAGAATTACAGATATTGTCTACTGACCCTGCAAATATGCGTTTCGGGACATATGTTGATATGAACTTTTTTGTTCCTTTACCTGTCAGAAATCACATCCTGAAGTTTGTCCCTATAGTTTCTGTTCACCCTGTATAGTAAATTCATCCCATATACGGGATGAATTGACAATACTGACATGCTACGAGAAAGCAAACAATTACTTTCCACCCATTAGGAGCATGGTGTAATAAAAATTCATAGTGGTCGAAGAAACTACAGGTATTGCTCATAGCATTTCAACAATAGTAGATCATTATTTTGAAGAGCTACATAAATTTAAACATAAAAACATGGTCAACTCACCCTGGCTCCCCTATATCTGAGGGATTTTGAAACATTTCTGTACGGCCGTTCATTATCTTGCGAGTCTAGAAAATTGTGTTTGTTCTTCGTGAATTTAGAGACGCACTAGTGGAAAGAAAGAAAAAGAGATAGAGAGGGAGAGAGGGAGGAAATTCTAGTAAAAAGAGAGATAAAGAAAAAGAGAAAGAAAGAGAACAATCAGAAATAGAGAAATTTCTTTCTGACGGTTATCTTTTTTTTTTCCTATGTCTATGTCAGTGGTTCCCAAACTGGGCGCCGTGGCTGGCTTACAGGACCGCCGCGAAATGTTCCAATATTTTCACTGAAATGACACTTGCTTGTTAGTCTACACATGGTTTTAGAATCGGACAATTCTACCAATCCAAATATGTGCTTATTTAGTACTTTTTACATAAATTGTTTCTGAATCTTATAATATATTATATAAAAATGGATTTGTGTGTGTGTGTGTGTGTATGTATTTGTTCCAGCATAACTCTCGAACGCCTGGAGCGATTTCAACCAAACTTGGAACACGTATCACTTGCAATCTCGAAATAAATACTGTGGGGGTAAGACACCCCTGGCACTCCTAGGGGTGGGGGTGGGAGGGGTGACATGAAAAAATAATAGAAAACGACCGATATTAGTGTGGAATCCATAGTTCTCGGGGTTGATAAGATGAGTAGTAACACTCTCAATACCGTTCAACTACAAGACACCCCTCGCACCCCTAGGGTTTTGGGGGTGGGAAGGGGGTAACATGTAAAAATAATCGAAAACGACCGATATTAGTGTGGAATCCATAGTTTTCGGGGTCGCTAAGATGAATAGTGATACTGGAAATGCCGTTCAACTCCAACACACCATAGCACCACTAGGGGTGGGGGTGGAAATAGGGTGACATGTAAAAATAATTGAAAACAACAGATATTAATGTGGAATCCATAGTTTTCGGGGCCGCTGAGATGAATAGTGACACTCCCAATGCCGTTCAACTCCAAGTACATTTTACACTATAGTTAGAATTTATTAGCTGTATTCCTGTCTAATAGAAGATTGGGATAAAAAAATATCCGGGCAACGCCGGGCAATGAGCTAGTTTGAAATATGTGTTAATTTTTTAACATAAGACAAGCAACCTAACCACACTAACTGAGCGTTGCAAGTGTTAGATAGATTTACATTTAGACTTGGTCGCCGCGGAAAAATCTTGAAACACTAAGGGCGCCGAGAAACGAAAAAGTTTAGGACCCCCCCCCCATGTATTTCTTTTCTACTATTCTCTCTTTGTTCTGTCTGACTATCTCCTTCTCTCCCACTATTTCTCTCTCTCTCTCCCTCTCCCTCTGACTGTTTCTCTTGCTTTCTTCCTCTGGAGTTCTATGCATGTTCCATGACAGTCATAATTAGGGAAAGGATTTTATTATGGTCGAGAAAGGAAAAAAAGATTCTAAAATGTTTTCAAAAAAGTGGAAAAAAAAGTGCTGATAAAATGTCATTTTATTATTATTATTATTATTATTATTATTATTATTATTGAGTCAGAGGTCTGTTGTCAGCTTTTGTCTAAGCCAGCATCTTCTTCTTTATTCACATTCACTGGTATCGCTAGTGCAGGTTCATTGTACCACAAAATATATTTACTCTTAACATCGAGTTTACAAGTACTGTCGCAGTGGTTAAAATCGACATTGTTCCCATATAAAGAAGACAACACAATACGTCACAACATAAAACATAAAGGTCACAGGAGTGACTCCAACCTCAAAAGATGTTGAATACGCTCCTATGCTTCGGTTAATGCTTGGAGCCGTGCTAAGCCGTCAACCAATAGCTGTAATGCCCTGAAAGTATCTCAATGCCCTCTTTTTCTACGCCTTCTGTATATAATGCGCGCGGACCGCAGAGAGAACTGTGGGTTTGTCGAATAGATTTTGTTGAAGTTTGTGTTTCCTCTCGCGGGTTTTGCTGCATTATCTTGGAAACTATTGGAAAAAATGCTATAACTCGTAGACTATTTGACCAATTTACTTCGGGTAACTTTCGTTTTGCAGATAGAACATCAGGGCATGCAACCGTGCAGAAATCAAGACGCCAAAGCCAATAAGAGGGGTTGGATGGGCCGCGGCCCCCAAACTTTCAATGAAAAAAGCATGAAAATGGGTAGTTTGCTCCATCTTCCCCCGCTATTTTGGAAAGGGGAGGCAAAATTTAGCCTTATTTTCAAAGAATGGTCCTCTCTCAACCGAATGAAAGTCATTTCATGTTCCTGGGTGCATTACATTATAGAATATGTGAAAAAAACTCCCCATGTTTATAATTTTTTTCATTGAAAGTTGGGACCGCGGCCTACCCAACCCCTCTTATTGGCTTTGGCGTTTTGATTTCTACACGGTTGCATGCCCTGATGTTCTAGCTGAAAAACAAAAGTTACCCGAAGTAGATTGGTCAAATAGTCTACGTTGTATAACATTTTTTGTCAAATAAGTGTAAGAATTTTAAATTCGCGCCAAAGGCCTCGGCGAAACGGGGTTTCTTTCAGACGACCACCTCGGCAGAGTAAAGGTTAAGAGTGTAGCTAATATCGTTTAATAACAGCGATAAGATTCCTCTGCACTAAAATTCTAGGTGAAAGTATAATAATACAGGGGCAAGGAACGTCGAACGGGGTGGGGGGGGGCGAGGATGGCCACTCCTCCCCCTTCGAAAACTAATGTCAACCTAAAAGTATATATTTCACACGTGTAATTTGACTTCAATCATAGTAATTTACATTAATTATTATGTAATTGGGATGCAGGAATGAGATATTTTCAAATTCAAGTGGTGTTTTTGAGGGGGCAACACTATTATAGAGGTAATATGCCCCATGGAAAAATACGTACCTTGCTTGTTCCTTCGTTAAAAAAATCTGCGAACGTGCGGGATTAGGGGAGGCAATTGCCCCCCGTTGCCCCCCATCCCTGTGCGCACGCCTATGCTAAGAAGTTGTTTTCTAGTTTCTAGTGTAACATCATGTCCTGCTTGCGAAATAAATTTTCTCAACTCTATATTCTATCTTACACGTTTTCAAAGTAAGCATATATTTTATGGTAAAGCTATCGAGAAGACTATGGTGTATCGATACTACATTCTGATACTTTGTTAAAATGCATTGTTTAACAGCGATATGACCAGAAATTCCAATATGGCGTTCAGGGTGAGTTGCCAATAGGAATGAAGGAGTGAGTTGACAATATTGTAGGGCTATTGAGAAAATTGTTTTGCAATTAATTGTTTCATCAAAAATAGCTTAGCGCTCCGACACCGGGTTGGAATCCCGGCCTGGGCATGGATGTTTGTGAGTGTCCATTCATAAATTTCATCATATTATCACTCATCCCCATCTTCGCAATTAGCCAAAAATAGCAAAAAAGCTAAGTAAAATAAAGCAAATCAATCAATCAAACAATCAAAAATAGCTTATCGTATAGAGACATTGTTTGTATTATATTAGGATTACAGGACAATCTATTATTTACAACCTACAAATGCAAGAAGAAAATCACTGAGCAAAATATTCAGTAAACACTTTTGTAATTATTTTTTTTTTAAAACTTTGGAACATTTATGTTTCATATTATAATGCTCACTTGAACACATTTTTGTAATATGTAATTTTTAAGGGAGTAATATTGTTTGAATTAAAATATTCTCAACCATATAAGGGGTAGAATTACAGATATTGTCAACTGACCCTGCAAATATGCGTTTCGGGACATATGTTGATATGAACTTTTTTGTTCCTTTACCTGTCAGAAATCACATCCTGAAGTTTGTCCCTATAGTTTCTGTTCACCCTGTATAGTAAATTCATCCCATATACGGGATGAATTGACAATACTGACATGCTACGAGAAAGCAAACAATTACTTTCCACCCATTAGGAGCATGGTGTAATAAAAATTCATAGTGGTCGAAGAAACTACAGGTATTGCTCATAGCATTTCAACAATAGTAGATCATTATTTTGAAGAGCTACATAAATTTAAACATAAAAACATGGTCAACTCACCCTGGCTCCCCTATATCTGAGGGATTTTGAAACATTTCTGTACGGCCGTTCATTATCTTGCGAGTCTAGAAAATTGTGTTTGTTCTTCGTGAATTTAGAGACGCACTAGTGGAAAGAAAGAAAAAGAGATAGAGAGGGAGAGAGGGAGGAAATTCTAGTAAAAAGAGAGATAAAGAAAAAGAGAAAGAAAGAGAACAATCAGAAATAGAGAAATTTCTTTCTGACGGTTATCTTTTTTTTTTCCTATGTCTATGTCAGTGGTTCCCAAACTGGGCGCCGTGGCTGGCTTACAGGACCGCCGCGAAATGTTCCAATATTTTCACTGAAATGACACTTGCTTGTTAGTCTACACATGGTTTTAGAATCGGACAATTCTACCAATCCAAATATGCGCTTATTTAGTACTTTTTACATAAATTGTTTCTGAATCTTATATCGTCGATGTTTTCACGAACTGGCGAATATGTCAACTCCCCTGCATCACGAACCGGCGAATGTGCAAAATTTGACATTTTGAGTTTTTGACGCTGTATATGTTGGAACAACTTGTACTTTGCTCTCACAAAGTTTCAAGTTTCTATTATTCATTGCTTAGGAGATAAAGATAGACAACGTTTTGACCAATATGAAAACTAGTATTGTGATAATTTCACGAACCGGCGAATATGAAATTCGCCGCTTCGTGGAGAAAAACATGTTATCATTTTACAATCCATTCAGGATGTGTCAGTTCGACTACATTTTGCGTAACAGATGCCGCTGTAATGAAACGTTTTATATTTCTTTTTTTTCATAAGAAATATAACCCATTTGTAAGATATCAGTTAACATGTAAGGCACAGTTGTTTGTGTTTCTATTTGAACAATGTACAGTCTATATTTTGAGACTTTCAATGAAATTGGCAATCATCTGGTTTACTTCTCGCAACTAAATTACTTCGAATGGTTTATAAAAGAAATGCCATATTTCCTTGATATCATTTTGAAGAATAGCCTTCTAGTGGTGTGGCTCGTTGTGTAATTATTCAGAAGATATGAAGATATGATATGCTTGTGAAGTGGACTGATGGCAGTACTAACATCGTCAGAAGCCAAGAACTTACACTCCCCCATGGAATGAAGAAGTTGGAATATGGAGCGAAAGTAAAAATGTGGTTCGATCCTGAGAAAATTTATTATGAAGGTGTTGTGATCGGGATGGAAGAAGATTCTGAAAGTGGTGATACTGTGTGTCAGTGCCAAAGAAGAGCTCAGGTGGTGTGATCAATGACCCGAGTGCAGTAGTTAGTGACATTGACAGTTCTTCAGAAACGTTAGCGGATGATGAGGACAAGAATCCTGATTTTCTTATATCTTACAGTGATAATGAATCGTCCGTACATTCCTCACCGAGGAATGTTCACGCTGTATGTAGTTCCTTGCATTGTGAAGGAGAAATATTTGGTGCATGCGTAACGTGTCAGGATTTGGTTTGTTACAATCACTTCATATTGGATTGCGCCGAGCACAACAGACGTGTTAGTGTACAAGAGAAAAACATCCCTCCGGGATCAAGCCACACAGATTTTAAAGCAGATGGTTCTCAAAAGAAGGATGTTACTCCAGTAAAGCGAAGGGTTTCCGAAAAGGAAAAAGTAAGAAAAAATGTAAAAGCCTGTCGTTCTTTGGGTTATGAGTATGTAAGCGAAAAGAGTCATCAAGTTATTCCTTCTCGCAGATTGCTTCGTCCACGTTGTGAGTCACGGACATGCCAAACAAGAGGATTGAAGTGCAACGATTTTGATGTCAACACAAGAATGAAAGTTAATAATGCGTATTATAATTTAGGAAATGTTTCCCGACAACGAGAATGGTTGAGTAAGTTCATCGTTTCCAATGCTCCTGTAAGGTCAACAAAGTCGGAAGACAAAAAGAGGAAGGAAAGAACGCTTCATTATTTTTTACCAGATGACCATAACGTAAGACAAAGAGTATGTCGTAAAATGTTCCTTAACACACTTGCAATTGCTGAGAGACAAGTAAGGACAATGCTAATTAAGTTAAAGAACCAGTGCATGGTAGAAGAAGAAAAGAGAGGTGGACGTCAGACAACTTTAAAAGAAAGAGACGAAAAAATGCGTACAGATATTAAAAAGCACATAAATATGTTCCCTAGGATGGAATCTCATTTTTGCCGCAGAAGTTCTAGCCAACAGTACTTGTCGTCCAACTTGAGTATTGCAAAGATGTATGAACTATTCAAAAAAGAATTTCCAAACAGCTCGGCATGTTACTCCTTATACAGATCAGTTTTTAAATGTATGAAGTTAAAATTTCGTTCTCCAAAAAAAGATCTTTGTGGTTTGTGTGAGACGTACAACTCATTGAAATCAGCTAATTGTTTATCTAATCATTCTGACTTGATTGAAAAATATAACAGGCACATACAGAAAAAACAGAAGGTGAGGGAAATTAAAGGTTCGATGAAAGATACAGCTGTACAAAATCCACAGGAGTTCATGGCTGCTTGCTTTGGTATGGAGCAAGTCATAAATCTACCTCAGAGGAAACGAACTGAACTGCATTACAAAAGAAAATTATCAACCTATAATTTTTCAGTTTATGAATTAGCTAGTAAAAACGGCCATTGCTACGTTTGGCACGAAGGATTAGCAAAAAAAGGTCCGAATGAAGTTGCAACAAACTTAAGGAAGTTTCTGCTGATGAAAGATGAACAAGGTGTAAAACAGGTAGCGTTCTTCGCCGATGGATGTGCATCTCAGAACAAAAATAGTATCCTGCCTTCTATGTTCGTTTATTTTTTAAACAATGAAGCACAAAACATCAACACCATACATGTTTTCTTCTTCGAAACGAGTCACGGACAAAGTGAAGGTGATGCTATTCACAGTACAATAGAAAACGCACTTCGACGGAGTGAAGATATCTTCATCCCTGCCCAACTCATCCCGGTAATCAGGATGGCAAGAAAGAAACAACCATAAGCTGTTCATGAGTTACATACTAAAGACGTCTTAGATTGGAAACAATATTCGCAGTACCTGCGTATCCTAAAAGTTAGAACAACAAATGAGGGTCAACCCGTGGACTGGACAAAAGTCATGCAAATTCAAGTGCGCAAGGGTTGTCCCAATATATTTATAAAAACGTCGCATAACCTAAACACACACTCAAGTATATCACTTCCTAATCCACGCAGTGCTAAAGAGGACAATTTACCACCAAGGGCTTTTACTTCAAAGCCAAAACTGCCTATGAAAAAATACCAGACTTGCTGTCATTATGTCAAGGAGTAATACCCGTAATTTCTCATCCTGATTATAAAGACTTCTATGTTAGATTACCTCACTAATTGTACAACAATTTTGCGTTTATTAACTTTGTATTTGATAACAGACTAGTGTTGGTCAATGTATTACCATTTTGTTCCTTACATTTTATTTCCTGAATTTTATTATTCTCGAAATTTATTTGCGGGTACGTCTAGTGTTGTGTTAATTTCTCTGTTTCTCACTGTTACGTATTAAACTGTTATGGTGTATGTTATGATTGGCCTCATATTTAACTCTGTATAAATATCCAATAAATAAGTTGAAAGTTTTAGCCTTGAACTGTAAAATTCGCAGTTTTAGTGAAAATTACAATGACGAACCAAGCTAAAAATATTCCATTTTTTGATTTTTTTTTTTAACGAACTGACGAATAGATTCAATGAAATCCTTTGTTCATTTATTGTTCATTAAAATTCTTTCTACGGTGTTCTTTCTCATGTGAACTACCTTCTCACACAGCATTTATTGTTATCTCAAAATATAGTTTAGCTCGAATATGTTTTTCAATGATTCGCAAGTAACGCAAAATTGGCTACTTTCAACTTCGCTTTTCTCAAAATCAATATTTTGCACATTCGCCGGTTCGTGATGCAAGGGAGTTGACACATTCGCCAGTTCGTGAAAACATCGACGATATATAAAAATGGATTTGTGTGTGTGTGTGTGTATGTATTTGTTCCAGCTTAACTCTCGAACGCCTGGAGCGATTTCAACCAAACTTGGAACACGTATCACTTGCAATCTCGAAATAAATACTGTGGGGGTAAGACACCCCTGGCACTCCTAGGGGTGGGGGTGGGAGGGGTGACATGAAAAAATAATAGAAAACGACCGATATTAGTGTGGAATCCATAGTTCTCGGGGTTGATAAGATGAGTAGTAACACTCTCAATACCGTTCAACTACAAGACACCCCTCGCACCCCTAGGGTTTTGGGGTGGGAAGGGGGTAACATGTAAAAATAATCGAAAACGACCGATATTAGTGTGGAATCCATAGTTTTCGGGGTCGCTAAGATGAATAGTGATACTGGAAATGCCGTTCAACTCCAACACACCATAGCACCACTAGGGGTGGGGGTGGAAATAGGGTGACATGTAAAAATAATTGAAAACAACAGATATTAATGTGGAATCCATAGTTTTCGGGGCCGCTGAGATGAATAGTGACACTCCCAATGCCGTTCAACTCCAAGTACATTTTACACTATAGTTAGAATTTATTAGCTGTATTCCTGTCTAATAGAAGATTGGGATAAAAAAATATCCGGGCAACGCCGGGCAATGAGCTAGTTTGAAATATGTGTTAATTTTTTAACATAAGACAAGCAACCTAACCACACTAACTGAGCGTTGCAAGTGTTAGATAGATTTACATTTAGACTTGGCCGCCGCGGAAAAATCTTGAAACACTAAGGGCGCCGAGAAACGAAAAAGTTTAGGACCCCCCCCCCATGTATTTCTTTTCTACTATTCTCTCTTTGTTCTGTCTGACTATCTCCTTCTCTCCCACTATTTCTCTCTCTCTCTCCCTCTCCCTCTGACTGTTTCTCTTGCTTTCTTCCTCTGGAGTTCTATGCATGTTCCATGACAGTCATAATTAGGGAAAGGATTTTATTATGGTCGAGAAAGGAAAAAAAGATTCTAAAATGTTTTCAAAAAAGTGGAAAAAAAAGTGCTGATAAAATGTCATTTTATTATTATTATTATTATTATTATTATTATTATTGACTCAGAGGTCTGTTGTCAGCTTTTGTCTAAGCCAGCATCTTCTTCTTTATTCACATTCACTGGTATCGCTACTGCAGATTCATTGTACCAAAAAATATATTTACTCTTAACATCGAGTTTACAAGTACTGTCGCAGTGGTTAAAATCGACATTGTTCCCATATAAAGAAGACAACACAAGACGTCACAACATAAAACATAAAGGTCACAGGAGTGACTCCAACCTCAAAAGATGTTGAATACGCTCCTATGCTTCGGTTAATGCTTGGAGCCGTGCTAAGCCGTCAACCAATAGCTGTAATGCCCTGAAAGTATCTCAATGCCCTCTTTTTCTGCGACTTCTGTATATAATGCGCGCGGACCGCAGAGAGAACTGTGGTTCTGTCGAATCGTTTTTGTTGAAGTTTGTGTTTCCTCTCGCGGGTTTTGCAACATTATCTTGGAAACTATTGGGGCTGCAATGATTATATTATACCATTTTGTAGCTCTCGTTCTGCTCTAGAAAACGAGACTATAGGATTTTATGTAGATGCTCAAGAAGAGTGAAAATCATTTATTTTTCTCCATTTTATTTCAACAAAACATGAAAGAAAAGGAAGGAAAACAGTGCTGAAGCATAAAAGAGGGGTTAGAAAGGTGATAAATGTGCTAATCTCACAAAAAGGAGAACAAAGAATGTTCATTTTACTTGATTTCATGTCCTAAAAGACATATCTCAAACGATCGGTCTGAAAACAGCTATATTTTTGGAAAGATGCTGAACTTTAAAATCTGTTTCCTAGTCATAACTCACATCGTCTTAGTTCTGTATGTCTATCTGTCTATTGACATTGTTCAGAGTGAATCTTTACATTGTTAAGAGATAAGAGATAAGCACATGTCAAGAGAGAATCAATGACGTGCACCGAGATAAGCAGCAGCAAAAAATATGGCATTGAAAGTGCCAGCAAGGTTTACCATGTTAATTAGAAAGTGGGGATATCGGAAACGAAAAACCTGCATGGCTGTTCAAACTGTTTACTGCCTTTTAACAATGGCGTTGTTATTTACGGTAAGTCTTTCTACGTTATTGCTATGTTTATTGTTTCTTTAAACTACTATTATTGTTGGTAATAAGCTGTCGCCAAAGAAACTGAAGGATTGATAGTGTCGAGTTGGTGAATACATACTTCAAGGGATGTCTCGTCGTTCATTTTCTTGCTTGAATTGTTATTTTAAATTACAAGGCAACGACACAATCGGGGAGGCTCCCTACATTTTGTTGCATGCCATGACTTCAGCAAATAATTTAGGTCGGGTGGGCAAGCTAGTGGGCGATATATTTCAGTCTATTACTTCCGCGTCTCACTCATAACACAAGGAACGACCAACATCATGTTCTGAAGCAAGAAAGGAATCCTTTCGTTGATAGGTTAGGCTTCAAATACCTTTATAAATACCTTTTTGGTCATGGTCAGATGAAATGGTAGTGTTTCTAGGCTAAGAGAACTAAACCTATGAAGCCTAACCTATCAACGAAAGCATTCCTCTCTTGCGTCAGAACATGATGTTGGTCATTGCCTGTGTTATGAGTACACTTCGGATTTTTAGGTTCTACAAAGTGTGCTTTTAGGTTCCTAAAATAGGCTCTAAAATCCTAAAATAGGTTCGAAAAACCCTAAAATAGGTCCTACAAAATCTTAAGTTAGTGTCGAGAAATCCTGAAGTAGGTGTTAAAAAAACTTAAAATACTTCAAAATTCCTGATTAGGTATAGTCACCTGCAGTGAAAATAGGACACCTATATCCTGAAATAAGCACTATCTTGCAAAACGTAATGTGTGTTGCCTAACCCTACGGCGATAGCAGAACTTACCATTGGAAATTTGCTATTAGAATCCACTCTTCGCCGTATAGTTAGGCAACAATCTTTTTTTTTTCATGTTATCCACAGTCAAACTCCGCAATTTTTTCTGTGAGGATTATCCTATTGCCCTTCCAAAGGCAGAAACACCAATGGTTGTATACCAGCAACGGTTTTTAGAACTTCGTGCGAAGCACCCCAATTTTAATGTGTTTTATACGGATGGGTCCAAGACAGTGGAATCTGTTGGATGCGCCTTCGTCCTAGACTCTCAAAGTTCCAGTTACTCACTACATCCTGCCTGTTCCATCTATACGGCAGAGTTGTACGCCATTCTAAAGGCACTGGACTTTGCAGACGTGAATGGACTGAAGAAAATCCTTGTGTGCTGCGATTCGACCAGCGTGTTGCAGTCTCTGGATTCGCCGTATGCTGCCACCAAGTCTGCTGATGCAGATGGCGACGTTCTCGTCCACCTTTTGCCAGCTAGCGACCTGCGGAATGTGTTCCGTTGTTGCCTTCTTGACACTTGGCAGGCCGAGTGGGATGCGGAAACGGAGAACAAGCTTCAAGCTGTTAAGCCCACCATAGGTGCTTGGCGTTCCTCGTCCCGTCCCTCTCGGCGAGAAGAAATTATTCTTACCCGCATGCGTCTAGGACACAGCCGTCTAACGCACGGTCACCTGCTCCAAGGGCTGGACCCACCGTTGTGTCGTGTTTGCAACGTTTTTTTAAGCATTCGACACATTCTCGTTGAATGTGTCGATCTTTCTTACCTCCGGCAGACTTTTAACCTTTCTGGCTGTTTGTCATCCCTCTTGGGTGATGACAGCAACATTTTAACAAATGTTTTTAGTTTTTTGCGAAGAGCTGGACTCTTCCACCGTCTGTAAGGAGGTTTTTAGTTTGTTTGTTCTGACTTTTTAATGTGTCGTGTTTGTCTCGTGCAGGTCTTTTTACAACCTTGCACTTTTAGTTTTTCCCAAGGGGCTATCTACACCCCTTTTTAAATTTTCAGTCAGAATATTAGATAAGGGGAGATTTCCCCGTATACATAGAAGGGTGCGAAATGGCCTTAAGTGCCGAAGCACCCAGAAATTTTAATTCAATCAATCAATCACTTTGGATTGTACAGGTATCAGTAGCACCAGATATTTTGCTTTGTTTAGAGCTTTGAAAAATCACCATGGGCTTGGAGGTAGGGAAATTAACAGAGAGAGTACCTTTCAAACACGTTCGTCATTGAATCTTTTCGTGACCAAACAAAGCAAATGCCTCTGTGAGACATAAAAATCCTGTAAAAACCTTTAAAAATATATAAAAACCTAAAAAAAGGGCTTGATTTAGGCGCAGAAACCCAAAATAGGTTCTAATAAGCAAATAGTTTTTTTTGCCCTTATAAACCTTCAACTTTGTTGCATTTTTTACATACCTGCAAAGGAAAAAATAGGTTAAGAACCTAAAATCCGAGGTGAGTGAGACCCATGAATTCGGTGGTCTCATAGATACTGATTGTGTCACTTTTCTTTAACTTTCATTCTTAGACCTTATATTTCCGGTTAGAATTCGCTTATTTGAGAGTTACGATTATTCAGTATTTAGGGAAATTGAGAAAAAAATATTTTGTGAAGTGATATTCGTTTAAGAAATGAATCAGAACCTAATTTCCTGAAATGACAGGCGTGACAGATCTTGTGTTATATTTACTTTGGATGCAATAATAGAGGAAAAGGTCTAAATATGGGCCTCCCTTTTTATTTTGTCATTTTCGGAGGATAAAAATTAAAATATCAAGCACCTGCTTTTCAAATGCATATCTATGAAATGTATACTTAAATGTAATAGCATGCTAAAGTATAGAAGGTCTAATTTTTTTTAAAAAAAAGCAATTTCCAAAAAATGGTAAAATGATGTATTTCAAAATTGTGGTCTAAATATGGGCTACTAGTGGCAATATCACAAAAAGCAATTAAAATAAAAAAACAGTCATTTATCGCTAAAACATTATAAAATTCATATTTATGAATAATCTGTTGTTTAGAAAATCACGCGGAATGGGAAAAATCGAAATTAAGAAAAACATCCAAATATTTGTTGGAAATGTGATCTCATCATTAGACCTCATGTCATAGCCCATATTTAGACCATCACGCTCTTTTTCTTCATCAATTTATTTTCGCTCTCTGTGGTACATATTTGAGAAACAAATCATGGCATTATAAAAGCCCACATTTGTTTTATGTACCGCTAATACCATAACCTATACAAAGCAGATGACAATTCAGAAAACGCTGAGTTAAAACATACCTGCAAAAAGTTTTCGGAGGTCGCAATTTTATAACAGCGTCCAAGGCCGAAACTAACCACCACTTTCTCTTGCGAATTGGCGTCGTAACCTTTGTCCTTGACAGATAACCAGTTCCAATAGCCTCTGCCAGGCTGCAGCACCCGGGAGCGCTGATAACTCCAAAACCCATATTTAAACCTTCGCCCATATTTAGACCTTCTCCTCAAATAATAATAATAATAATAATAATAATAATAATAATAATAATAATTAGTAGTAGTAGTAGTAGTAGTAATACTCGTATCCATTTGTCATTGGCGTTCCGACTATTGACAAACCATTTTAAGCACTGCTCATTCTGTCCATCAATAAACGTTACTGCCTTGTAGCAAACAAGCCCTGAATTCGATTTCCGGATCTAGCTAAGAATAATGTATTTATACTAAACCTTGTTTTATCATTTTACTATCTGGAAAACGATTGCTCGAACATTTTATGTTTCTTAAATATTACAATGCTATCAATAATTTTTATGATAAATCCGTGATATGTGCGTGTGTGTAATTCTATCACTGCTATAAATGATACTGAGACTTCCCCATGGGTGGGCAGAAGTGTGCGCTAAGAACATTTGACGGAAGCTACAGCCAACCTTTGCCTACCCTATGGCCACGTTCTGGCTTCATGTTTCCTGTTTCCATAAAGACAGTTCAATTCCACTGAAACAAAACAAAATCTGAGTAGTTTATATATCTTACGTTTATAACTCTTTCTCAATTCTGTTTTAATAAATGTCATTTCCTCACTCAAATATCGATAATTTACTCAAAATACTTAGTTTCTCCAAAAAATTTAATTAGAATGATCAAATCAAGAAGACTTAGGTGGGCAGGCCATGTGGCACGAATGGGAGAGGATTATTGTCAGGAAACCTGATGGTAAGAGACCAGTAGGAAGACCAAGACGAAGATTGAGAGATAATGTTGAGATGGACCTAAAGGAAATCTGTATGGATGGAAAAGAGTATATAGATCTTGCTCAGGATAGGGACAGATGGAAGGCCTGTGTTGCTGCAGCCATGATCCTTCGGGTTCAAGAAGGCTAGAGAGGTAGTTAGTTAGTTACTACAAAATTAATGACAAGTGCTTTGATTTACTTAAAATTTAATACTTTTGTTCGTAATATTTCTGTGAACAATTTTCGAACAACAATAATTAGGGCTTCCCCCGTGACGTGGAGTAGGATAGGCTATTGTATCGCGTGATGCATTACAATTAAGATGAATATGGTTAATAATATTGTATCTCAGGCTTATCGACCTTTTGTGGATGATTGTGGGAGAATTCCTTGCACTGTGTCATCAATGTGCAATTATTTGCGTAATGAGCCTGCTTACATGTTTTAAAAAACGCACGATTCGAAGAATGGAGCAAGATATTGGTTTCCTGTGCTGTTCTGATTAGAGTGAAATTGATCAGGGCCAGCGTCTTCAAGGTGTCGATTATTTGGAGAATGCGTCAAAAGTTGTTTGTTTCTAGGTTCACCTTGATTATCCGATAGGATAATAGGAACTTTACTACAGTTTAAAGCGGTATCTTCAGCCACTGTGGAGTGTTCCTCCATCGGGTGGATCGAAATCGCCATGACGTCTTCAGCTGAATGTGCAAGTCCAGTTGGCGAGCCTAGTAGCAGCGTAGAGCCTGAGCGGGAGGGCGAGCTATAGGCGCTTGGCTGAAATGACGTCATCTGGCTGCCGAGATCCACGCTGGTGATAGGAGGCTTCGTGAGCCATAACTCGCTCTCAAGCTGCGAATGGATAAGAGCCAGGAATACATATACTACTACTATTTGTGGATGTGGTGTCGAGCAGTGGCATATTTACGCATGTATGTCCGGAAGGAGGGACAAGGAGGGCCAGGCCTCCTGGAAAATATACATCTGAACCTAACCTATATTTCAAACATATAATTTCATTTTAGTGACAGTTATTTATGTCAATTAATACAATGGCATTACAAGAATGTGGTAACTTCAAACTGTAGGAATATTTCTTGTGAGGGTAACGCTGTTATGAAGGAAATTATACCTCGTCCCCCTAAAAAAAATACTTTGCTTGCCCCTCCGTGAAAATTCCTGCGGACATACATGCATTTATGATTTCATTTCTCCGAAGACATTTCTGGAAGGGGTAAGCTGTTCTTTCCTTAAATACTCCACTGGTTTGTATTAAGGGAGAATAAGGGAGATAAGGAAATAGTGTACAAAACTAAGAACGATAGAGAGACTGAAAGAAGAAAGAACTAATAAAACGGAAGAAGCAAGGCGAAAAACAGAAAAACAGAAATAGGAGAAGAGGAAGGAGAGGATTTTTTTTCTATATTTCAGTGGGAGAGCATCGAGTAAGCCCTCTTTTCCATGACGTTAACTAAAGGAGTAAATTTGTACGAATTTCAACACATGTTTCAGTAATTTCACAACGTTAAATTCTTCGAGAGCATACGTTAACACATAACAGAACAAAGGCCACTGGTTGACTGATAAACTACATGCTTCCTTGGCAGCACGTGATCGATTTTAGCTCGGATGCTCCTCCTTATCACTCACGAACAGCTACCATGATAATTCAAGATCAATCACTGATAATTGACTCCGACATGAAGCTAAAGTAAATACTGGGAATGGAAGATTCAAGATTAATATTTTGAGGACAAGGCGTTGTTTCATGTCAATTGGGATTTAGCATAATCTGGACTGTTATCATTTTTATTGAATGGTTGAACCTAATCATGCGATTAAGTAGATATTTTAAAAGGAGTTGCAGCTTCGTTTATGGCACTTCCTGAGTCAATAATCTGTTTAGAATACTGTGTTATTTATACAGCACAATTGTGATTCACTTATTTTAACGTTTTGTGAAATTAATTAGAAAAGTATACTCTTTTACTAAGAAAGATTAAAGACTTATTTCACGAGGTGATAGAAAATTCTACTTAGAACAATCTAACAATGCTAGTCGAGCTGCACTTGGAAAATAAATGTTGTATAAAGAAGCGAATCGAAGCACAACTGAGGCGAGTGTACAGTGGGATCCATGAGTATCACCATGCAAATTGTCCATGACTATTTTCATTAATTTTTATCTTACATTCTATGTGTTTTTAAGAGAAGGATTTATATGTATGCTGATGCAGAAGTTGTCAACAGCTTGTTTTGAGTTTTCTTTTAATTCTTGTAGCTCTTGTTGGGTCAAATAAAGTACAATTTGCACGGTAATACTCATGGATCCCACTGTACGTCACGACATTTCTTATGCCCTTAGTAGCAGTGGGAGATTTATAAAATTTGGGCCCTAGGCTAACCTTTGTTTTGGGCCCTGCCGACATTATTATTATTATTATTATTTTGTTATCATGGCACTTCACTTTCACTAATTGAATGCTCTTGGTAGAAACCCTTGCAAACTCTAAAATGTAGACACATCAGATTAAAAATTATTCATAAAACTTCGTTTTTGTTTCTAAGCGCCACTTGCACTATGCATTTCGCCACACAACACTAATATCGCAAACGCACCAAAGGAAAAGAAACCGTCACTACATTACGGTAGCCACACCGGCCGTGAACTGAGAAACAAGTGTATAGCAGTATAATTTTTCAAAATGTTTACAATTCCTTCCTTCTCTAATGAAATAATCAAGTAAATGAAATTGAAATATTGTTTTATTTTGCTAATATCACAATATTGCATGGCGATTGAAATCGATGAAGCGACAATCATAAACACATATGGACGGGACAACATAAGGATTATCTTGGCTGCAAGTCCAGACGCCAGAGTCTTGTTAGTCTGCAAAATGCATTGTATGGTGTACTATGCGAAAGAGAGGTTGACATTTTGGTGTCTTGTCGAAAGGTCACCCCTAAGACTTTTTGGATCATTGCGACGGTAAGTATGAGAAATTAATATATGAATTGGACTGAAGGACACTTCCAAAGTACACCATGGTAGAGACTAGGACTCGAACCCGGAACTTCGGTGCAGAAGTTGAAAGTTTACGCTTAACGCAAACTGCAACGAGGAGCTGTATATTCTTATTTTAATTCATGGTTTATGGTTATTTTTGTCTCTTTCGAGAGGATGGGGCGGGGGGCGTGGCCCCTTCTGCTCATTATTGATTAGTCGATGTTGTCAGTGTGTAAGGTGTGACTTTCCCGTGAATACTCTAAATTCAACTCCACTTCAACTGATTACACCCTGGACTTGATTTGATTCTTTTTACCATACAGAGGGAAAATGCTAAATGGGTTAAATCACGGATTTTTCTAATATAGCCATTTCTTTGAGCGACCAGGGAAAAGTCAGAGAACTAGAGGAGGAAATTTGAATAGATCCTGGTCCAGTTACGGACTTTCGTATTCTTGCAGACTAACAAGGCTCTGGCGTTGAGTTTGTTCTGTGTTTTGTCCGTGTGTGTTCATAATGGTCCTTTCATCGATTTCATATTATCATCATTCATCATCATCTCCGCGAACAGCCGCCCCCCGTGGAGGAGTGGTTAGCACATCGCGCTACGACGCCAGGGGTCCCGGGTTCGAATCCAGGCCTGGGCGTGGATATTTGTGAGAGTGCATTCATCAATTTCATCATATCATCACTCATCCCATCTTCGCAAATTAGCCAAAAGTGGAACAAAGAGCCAAGTAAAATAAAGCCAAGCAACAGTGCAATAAATCTCATTATGAAATCCTTCTTTCGCAGACTTCCATCTACGCACAACAGCATGCAGAGGTTACTTCCACTACCACGAATCTCCAGACACATCCGTCTGAGCAAAGTGAAAGGTTTTGCAGGTACAGAGACAAGACGCCTTATCCCCAAACGCTGTTCCCGCTGGTGGCCGCCTGGGGCTGCTACAACTACAGGCCAGACAGTAGCTTCCAGCCAGAAAGGAAGCTGAAAATATCACAGTTTGTCTGTTCCAACAGGCCGCAGTATTCTTCGTACCAGTGCCCATGCTTCCGCGTCGACAACGGTTCCAGGGTGATGTTCTTCAACCACACGGACAGGGACGTGAGGATTGCAATCGCTGGGACTTTCATGACAGAGGAGGACGAGCAAAAGTGGCTGGAGTGTTGCCAGGCTTCTGTCCGGTGCTGCGATAGAATAGCGGTTGCCGACACGTCACCAACAGGTATTAATGCATCATCTTCATATAGTGGTAGAAGTTGCCATTGAAAATTTGCTATTCAAATCCACTTATCGCCGTAGAGTTAGGCAACACACATTACGCCCTGCAGGGAAGCGAGCATTTCAGTGCCCCATTTTTTTTTGCCGGTGCCTGTACCTGTCACTATGCGTATCAATTGTGACTCCTGGTTTCATAAAAATGCTACTTTTGCTAGAATTTTATCGAACACATTATAGCATTAAACACAACATTTTCGAGTTCTGAATTACGAACTCTATAAAGAATGTTTACTTTAGTTTCTTCACACATTTCACTGTATAGCAGTAAAATTTGACAAAAAATTCTGGAGGGGCCCTGGTACGCCAACTCCCTCTCTGACTACGCCAGTGCTAACACTGATTTGCGTTGTTCTGTATTTATACAGGCGTAACCTGTCCGGCCACTTGGGATGGTTGGCATTGCTGGGACGAAGCTCCAGCCAACACCACTCAGATAGGAAGTTGCCCAAGGTTCATTTACTCTGGCTCAGGACCCACTTGCATACGTAAGTAACTTCACTCTTCTTATTATAGAGTATGTCTTGCGCTAAAAAAATTTGTAGATTAATACCTATTACCAAATTTACAATCAAATTTTCTCTTTTAGAATTGTGCGTATAGAATAGAGTAAGATAAACGAGAAGTTTTCATTTTGATATCCGAGATTATCCTTTGTATTCATCCTGCCATATTTACAGTACCTCTAACCCGGGAGCAGTGGCGCTAGTGTCACATTCTTAAATCAGTTGGAAGCACACATAATTTCGAGTCAAATGAGAGTGAAACAGTCTTCCCTTACGTCGAATTGTTTCGTACAGTGACTTGGTAATCCATGCGAATGACCCAAGGACCCATAAGGTGAATTCTGCTGTGCGAGGTACATCAGTAAGTGCTTATTAAACAAAAGTCTGTATCGAAGTGTACGCTCTGTGGTGCATTATCTCCGGGGGTAAACTCGTTGTTGCAGGACAATGCTAGGCCACACACAACTAATGTGCAACCTCTAGCGAAGTTCAATTGAGAAACCCTTTAGCATCCTCCTTACACCCCGGACCTTTCTCCACGTGACTTTCACGTGTTATCCCCATTATAAATTCGTTAGAAATCCATAAACAACAAACCGGGGTATGTACCAGTGTATTTATTAATAATTAATAAACTAATTAATATATTAGTTGTCCCTATTTTGCTATTTAGGAAACTACAAATGCTACAAAAGTGAAATTTTCTATAATGAATTCGGATTTAAATGCTATTTAATTGTGATACAGATTATAATCACTAGAAATTCGTTATAAATCTATAATCAATGAACCAGTGGCTGATTAGGTACTATAGAGCACATCGCTGTTACATAGTACGAGTACACTTCTAATTCGTCAGTGATGCAATTTTGTGCCACGAGATTGATTCCAAATTATATTTCGCCAAGTCAAAATGCAGAAGTAAGCCTTAAGGTAACACATGGGCACATATACACTGCATCCCCGCACAACGGTGACCATTTCTGCCAATATTTTAGTTGATGAGTAAATTCACTAACAAATATTTTTCACTTCACGGCTCTTCAGGGATTGACTCTCTCCACAGACGCAAGCAGCAAGCGATGCCTTGGTAACAGCACGTGGAACACCCAGACGGACTACACGGCGTGTGCAAGGACTGCTTATCTGAGGACCAGGGCTCTTTTTCATATTTACGTTTTGAGCCTCCCCTTCATCACCCTTGTTCCGGCGGCAGTGATCTTTCTTTACTACAGGTAAGTTCAGCTAATGTCTAAGCAGTGGGGTTCAATTATTTTTTAAAAAAGGAATGCATATATTAGCATGGAAATAACTATTTTGGGGGGGGGGGAGATAATGTATGCTATCCCCTTGTTCATGACTGATAACCAATTATCTCATTCTGTGCAGCCTTGGTCCATAACTGATAACCAATTACTCCATTCTGTGCAACCCTTGTCCATCACTGATAACCAATCCTCACATTCTCTGCTGCATTGGTCCATAATTGATAACCAATTACTACATTCTCTGCAACCCTTGTCCATGATTGATAATCAATTTCTACATTCTGTGCAGCCTTGGTCCGTAATTGGTAACCAATACCAACATTCTCTGCAACCTTTGTCCATGACTGATAACCAATTCCTGTATACGCTAAAGCCTTTGTCCATGATTGATAACCAATTCCTGCATTCTCTGAAGCCTTTGTCCATGATTGATAAATAATTACCACATTCTGTGCAGCCTTGGTCCATAATTGATAACCAATTGCTACATTCTTTTTGTACCCTTGTCCATGACTGATGGGATAACCAACTCTCACATTCTGTGCAGCCTTGGTCCATAATTGATAACCAATTACTCCATTCTGTGCAACCCTTGTCCATGATTGATAACCAATTCTCACATTCTCTGCTGTATTGGTCCATAATTGATAACCAATTACTACATTCTCTGCAACCCTTGTCCATGATTGATAACCAATTCCTACATTCTGTGCAGCCTTGGTCCGTAATTGGTAACCAATACCAACATTCTCTGCAACCTTTGTCCATGACTGATAACCAATTCCTGTATACGCAGAAGCCTTTGTCCATGTTTGATAACCAAATTCCTGCATTCTCTGAAGCCTTTGTCCATGATTGATAACCAATTACTACATTCTTTGCAACCCTTGTCCATGACTGATGTGATAACCAACTCTCACATTCTGCGCAGCCTTGGTCCATAATTGATAACCAATTACTCCATTCTGTGCAACCCTTGACCTTGACTGATAACCAATCCTCACATTCTCTGCTGCATTGGTCCATAATTGATAACCAATTACTAGGGACGTGAAGTTTCCGTTTTATTTTTCCATAAATTTTGATATTATTATTTACTGCAATTCGGTGTTAATTTTCGCGGTTTTGGGAAAAATTAGGTGTTATTAATTTAAAATCGGTGTTATTTTTACATGCATTTTTACTGTTTTTTACTTAAGATTTTCACATTGTGCTGGTTCTGGAAAATTGTGACAAATTTTAGTTTCAATGACAAGAAAATTATGGCTTGCCTTTATGAGAAATGACCAAATTTCCTCCATTTGGAATCATCTCCTCAGACACTAAATATGAAATGTTTATTGAATGATAACACCCAAATCTTTAAACACAATCATACACATCATATTTCCATAAACATGCCAAAAAAAAACCCTCTGCGACCTCACACACATATTCGCCTCCCCCCCCCCCTCCGAAACACAACAGGTGCTTGTCATTGAAAATTTTCCCGTTCCTACGAAATATCCCTTCTCGGAAGATCCCCCTCCCCCGAGCGAATTCTATTTCAGGACGAGGTTAAACACTGTCAGTATTAGAGGCCTGCACAAGACCTGGAGCAGACCCGTTCGCGAGACATCGCTCCTAAAATACCATGCAACCTGCGCAACATCCTCGCTTGAGCAGCTTGTCTGACCACCTGCCCAGATCGTTCCTGGCAGGCATTGTAGACCCGCCGGGTACCCGCAGTCTTACGATACCTAGTAGGTCTCAGTTCGTTCTTTCCATCAACTGCAGGCCCCTCCCTCTGCATGACGTAGTTGCTTCGAGTAGAAACGGCACCGGACCCACACCGTTCTGCAGTGTTGCCAATTGCACTAGATTTTCACTACTTAAAAAAGGGAACTCAAAGCTTCGTAAGCCACATCACCAATGAAATGAGATTTACGACTGTTGCTACCCCCCCCCCCCCCACACACACACACATTGAAATAGGTGATCCGCGGCACAGGATCCATAAGTATATGTCGTAAACAACTAATATACGTATATATAGTGATATAGGGCAGGACTGAAACATGTCACGTTCGACGCTGAGGTCGCGAGTCGAACAACACACTGTTCTACTGCGAACACCAGGGCCGTAGCCAGCCAGGGGCATTGCCGTTACCCTCGTTTGGGGTGGGGGGGCAAGTACTTGGATAAACGTGCCAACAACAACAATCACAATAATAGTAATAAAGTAGCATGAAAGGCATTATTATCCTCATAAATCATGCAAAAAGGGGGTAGAAGTCGGTTCTCACGCATTTGTGTTGAAACAGGATTGGAAATATTTTTTTTCAACACGTCAATTTCACATTAGTTAATAATGGAAAAGAAGCACACAAACTGTTTTTGAAAGAAAGAAAGTGCATGATAAATGCATTCCGAATGTACATACATATGGCATGTAAAATTTCCATCTACAATATTTTCTTTTCACATGGAGCGACGTATTACATAATCAATTCATCCAACTCGTAACAAACCAACATTAATAGCAAATAATATCACGGGCCGCCATAGCATTCTCTGTTTTAAAACTTTTCTCACTTAGATCGTTCGGCGCTCAGGACCGTCTCCCGCTACCCCTTTTCTACGGCATTGAACTTGATGAGACTGTATAATATTTTATAATATATTTATACTTTCATAAAATTTGAAATCAAGGGGTTGTAATTACCCCTCCATTCCCCCTCTACAGATGCCCTTGGCCGTCTGGAAGGAAAATGCAAGAAAAATATGAAATTTAATTCCATCTTGAGTACCCTTTAGCCCTGCTACTCTTTAATTCTGCTAGCCTGTTTTTTCTTGTGCTTTAATGTTTGACCCCCACCCTGACCCCTCCGCTAGACTTAATTTCCGTCCAAGGTTGTGAGCAATGCCTCCTGCCCCCCTCTGGTTGCGCCACTGCGTGCCTGGTTAAGGCACCATGCAATGAAAAACAATTAGTTTTCAGTGAGGAGATTTTTGTTTGCTCGATCATTCATTTAGATAAATGAAGCTGTAATACTGCGTGCATTTCCTGGCAATAAGATAAAAACTACTTACAATAAACTGAAATCACTAAGTATATACTGTAAATTCTCCTTAAAGCAGAGAGCTCCTCCTAGGACTTCGTAGGATTTAGGAGCTACGTAAGTAGGCAACACTGGCTGCAGCCGTCCACGTGGTGATGAAACACCTGGAGCGACACGCTGCCGGAGGGCTGTTTCCTTCCAGCAGGTTTTGCAGGCGCCCGGGTCTTGTTAAATGCCCAGTTACCCTGTAAGCGCAGAGCGCCTTGAAGACCAAGAACCTGGGTAAAGACGCAAGTCGACTCGTTGCCGTGGGCAGGCGAGCAGGTATACCTGTCCTCGCGAGCAAGCGGGCAGTGGGTAGGTAAAAGGCAGACTACGCAGCCCTCTAGTCAGTATGTCTGTGCCAAACTACAATAAATGAAGCGTGACAATCTCTTTTGAATCGAACTATCACCAGCTAATCGACAAATGACAGAATAGCGCTTCTCTTCAGGTAGTTCTTTTTGATCAGAAGAAGAGTTAGCCCCAGTTAATATTGGTAATTTCGCGGTGTTTTTCGCGTTAACGTGTAAAATTCGGTGTTATTCTGAAAAATTGCACAATTCGCGTTATTTCGCGACCCAAAACACCGGAAACTTGCCTCCATTACCTACCCAAATACATTAAAATACTTTATTTTGCTTTCCTCATCTTTGCGGCGTTATCGTTAAAACGAAAACGTCACGTCCCTACCAATTACTACATTCTGTGCAACCTTTTGCCATGACTGATAACCAATTTCTGTATACTCTGAAGCCTTCGTCCATGATTGATAACCAATTCCTGCATTCTCTGAAGCCTTTGTCCATGATTGATAACCAATTACCACATTCTGTGCAGCCTTGGTTCTTAATTGATAACCAATACCAACATTCTGTTTATCCTTTGTCCACGATTGATAACCAATTCCCATATTCTGTGCAACCCTTGTCCATGACTGATAACCAATTTCCACATTCTGTGCAGCCATGGTTCATAGTTGAAAACCAGTACCAACATTATCTGCAATCTTTGTCCATGACTGATAACCAATTCTTGCAATCTCTGAAGCCTTTGTCCTTTCAGCCTCGTGAAAGCGTCGCCCCCCAATCCCTCGTTTCTATCCGGCCCTCTGGATTACTTCCTGTCTTAATCCCTCAATCTCTCCTTTCACCTCACCCTGGGTGCCAAGCGAGCAGATTATATTTGCGCCGGAATTACAAAAGGGGGGTTTCACATAACATTTTATATTTTTATGTCCCTGGTTCGTTTACACATATACAGCAAGTGAATATTGTGACGTTCACAATTCAATCATTTGCACGATCACATTTAGTTCCTAAATATTTGAAATAAAACGCGAAGGTGAAGATACAACTTCTATAGGTCTATATATTAGTGAAATAACTAAGCAATATGCAGTTCACTATTACCTATATTTCCATTTTTGTCAGACACACTACTACATACTGACTATTGATTCTCGTTGCTATAGCAACGTTAGAATTATAAATATCTCGTTTATACAGCGTAGAGTGCAATGAATAACATAAAACATAATTAACGTTGTACAAAGTAATAATTATACATATTTTTAAACGTTAATATAAAGTGATTTGTATAATATGAAATTAATAATTTCAATAAACATATAATTATATTGTGCGGATTCACAGCACCGTCACAACATTCCCCTCCTCCGGGAAAATGAAAACTACGAAACAACGAGGAGGAGTTTTCATTTATAAATCAGTCAGATGTGTATCAACATAACTACAACAAAGTTACAAATGGACAATATTATCTGACATTCGACAACAACGTGCACATAAACAGATTTGTGCCTAACAGGTAATAACAAATCAGAACATAATACAACATTCAATTGTACAAAATAATAAACAGAATGGTTTCATTTTTTTCAAGTATCTACTCTCATAAATTTAATTCTCAGACAAAAGTTGATTCCTCTTTTCTTCCGAACAGTTAAACACTCGAAGATTTGAAAAGTTCACCTTGTCATAATATTGCTGGTTCATTGTGTAAAGAATTGCATTATTGTTCTTAATTTCCTTGACAAGGAATGGCCCAATATACAAGTTGAACAATTTATGAATCTGGCTGTTAATTTTGGAACTAACTTGCCTATTTTTTATCATAACCAAATCTCCTGTTTGAAGTTTGATCGAGTTCAATGCATTCTTAATCTTCCTACTTCTTCTAGATTGTCTAGTCTTGATTTCTGCTAAAAACAATTTGCGTTTCCATGGCAAAGATTTAATTTGTTCTGGCCAGCCGATTTCTTCAAATATTGAGTCCTTCATATCTTCATGTAAGAAAAGTTCACTAGGAGATAATCCGGTAACTGAAGAGCATGAATGATTTAATAACTGAATAATAGAATTTATTTTTGGATACCAACTGGTGTGATTATCATTGCAGAATAATCGCAGTAACCTAACAATCTCCTTATTGTACCTCTCAATAGGATTAGATTTCGGATTGTATGTAGTGGTAGTAATATGCTTAATTTTCCTTGAATCCATGTAGGTTTTCCACTCATTTGATGTAAATTGGCTTCCACAATCTGATAATAATACATTGCATACAGGGTAATGTTTAAAATATTGTTCTTCAAAACGATTGATAATTTCCCTGGCAGTCGCTTTTCTTAACGGATAAATCATAACAAACTTTGACATAACGTCTACAATTGTGAGGAGATATTCATATGTACGTGATCTTGGTAATTTTCCGATTAAATCAATAGAGAGGAAATCGTGTGGTTTGTGAGAAACGACGTGATATTCATCTCTCCGCAACGGCCGACCTACAATCTTTGTTCGTGCACATTCTAAGCAATCTTTCAGGTAATTTCTAATTGATTTTCTCATGTACGGCCAAAAATATGCTCTTCTACAAGCTGTTAAAACCTTCTGATAACCAAAATGTCCATTTAAATCATGCATTTTGTGCAATACCAAAGGTATAAGCTCACGTGGCACTACAAGTTTACAAATTTCATCGGAATTGGGTTTATAAAAAAGAACTTTGTTGTGAAGAAGATACTTTGTAAAGTCTTTATCCGTTGTACTATCTTCCAGGTGAGAAATTATATTATTGCATTTTTCATCTGCTCGTTGAGCTTTTAACCAAATAGAAGAAGTATCATCTTGTGAATCTTCCATAATTACTTGATTGATATATAATTTATCATCAAGTGCAGAATAAGTAGTACAAGGCGGAAATCTGCTCAACGTATCAGCAATATTATTCGAAACTCCTGGGACATGATATAACGTGAAATCAAAACACTGCAGTTTGAGAGCCCATCTCGTAAGACGAGAATTAAGTGATTGTGCAGTTTTAAGCCAAGACAACGACTTATGATCTGAATATAAGTTGAAATCAGTTCCTTTAAGATATATAGCAAATTTCTCCAGAGCAAATAATATAGCTAAACATTCCAATTCGTGTGTACTATATGTAATCTCTGCTCCTCTAAGAGAACGACTGCCGTATTGTATGACACGAATTTCATCATTATCAACTTGCCAAAGTACACAACCTAATCCTTTCTGGCTTGCATCAACAGAAACACAAAACCTCAACTCAAAGTCGGGTTGACTCAATGCTGGTGCTGAAATTAGAGCATTCTTTAATAACAAGAAAGCTTCTTGACACTGAGGTGTCCAATAAAATGGCACATTCTTGCGTAAAATTTGATATAATGGACTAGCGATATCTGAAAATCCCTGTATAAAACGATTCCTCCAATTTGCCAGTCCTAAAAATTTGCGAAGTGACTTTTTGTTTTGAGGAACAGGAAACTGTAGAATAGCTGAGTCTTTATCATGATCAACCTTAATCTCAGAACCAGACACCACATGACCCAAAAACTTAATTTCCGTTTGGAAAAATTTGCATTTGGCAAATTTTATGGACATGTTCGTCATCTGCAATGTCTGTAGAACATAATCAAGATGTTCAAAATGTTTCTCTATTGTTGGGCTAAATATTAAAATGTCATCCACATATATCATCAGAAATGAATAAGTCCCTGGTCCAAACACCTTATTCATTCTCTCAACAAAAACAGAAACAGCTGATTTTATACCAAATGGCAAGTAACAAAACACGTGCTGTCGTCCTCGATACGAAAATGCTGTGTACTTATATGAGTCGGGCGTAAGTGGTATTTGAAAATATCCACAGGAGAGATCAATTGAAGAAAAATATCTTGCACCCTTAAAATGTTGAAGTAGCTCGTTTATCGGTTCAACATGGGTAAGTGGTGAAATTACATGTTGGTTTAGGCGACGAAAATCCACCACTGGACGCCACTCACCATTAGATTTTGGGACGATATGTACTGGGTTCAAATAAGGCGAAGACATCTCTTTAATTATTCCCCAGGCCTTCAATTTCTCTAGTTCCCTTTCTAACGCTGCTCTTTTGGCGAACGGTACCGGATATATAGGTGCCTTGATTGGTTCCTTTGTGTCTAGTTCAATTTGATAAGGTTCTACGAATGCAGATCGGGGTTGATCAGAAAACAAACTATGATATTCTATTATTAGATTCTCAAGCTGAGACTGCTGCTCCGTGTTGAGTGATTCACACGACCGCACCTTCGTTGTGATCTGATCTAGAGAAACGACAAGTAAATTTTCTGCTTCTTTGACTATAGTAACTTCCTGCATCTGGCAGCGATCCCTATCAGTTGTGATTTTGCTAGAGTTAAATGGCTGAACTAATTCGGAACCAGTAGACGCCATCAAACTTATTTCGTTTCTTCTAAAATCGAGTACAGCTTTGTATTGCCTTAAAAATGGTATTCCGAGAATTAATTCAGCATGCAGTTGCTTCAATACGAACATCTCCAAAGTAAAAACTTCCGAGTTAATTGAAATACTTATAATCTTCCGACCAGCAACACGAAACTTCTGATGTCCTGCAAACGGCAATAACTTAAGTTGATCCACTGTATCCAGTTTGGCACTCGGAATAATTGATTTTATACTGCACCATAATTCATAACTGACTAAATTACACTGGCTTCCACTGTCTATGACACACTGTATCGTAATACCGCAAACTGTTCCTGTGATCAAAGGTTGATCAGTAATAGGAGTAGGTATACCAGTATCATTTAAAATCCAAGTAGGTTCATCTTCGTACCAATCTAATTGAAAAAATATTGAAAGTGGATAACAATGATCAACTTCAGGTAAAACGGAATTACTTAATACAGCATACTGACAAGTTGTGCCTATATTATCACTACGATATGATTTAGACGGACCCTCCATTATGTTAGTGCGAGCAAACTGGTCCACGTTCACCCGCGACGTTCGTTTAATGTTGCTTCAGGGACAGAAGAAATGAACTGTTTACAAGAAGTTTCTCTTGGATCGAAAGATGGAGCATTTTCATTTAATGGAGCATTCGCCACTGCAGTTGCATTGCAACTGTTTCCCGTTGACAACTGAGAAGACGAATATCCGCAATTGGCACATACACTGCATGGTTGGAATGAGTGGAAATTATTAGAGAACTGAGAGTTAGGACGCAGTGTAAATTGCTGTTGTTCTTGCTCGTTTCTGGCATTGAAACTGTTGCTCATAAATCTACCATTATTGTTGAAGTATCGTGAGCTTTGTGGACTTCTATTTTGCCGGAAATTTTGAGTTCCTGCACCATTACGTCTGTAACGATTATATGGTCTGTTAGTTAGGTTAGGTTTCCCAAAATTATTATTCCTATTAAATATCATCGTCTTCTGGCTAGAGTTTGATTGTTGGTTTTCAGCAACAAACGGAACATCTGTACGTGGAATCTTATTTCGTTTATTTTCATCGCTAGAAGAAACAAAATGAACAGTATCATTAAGTCTTACGTTACGTCTTGAACCTTGATTTCCATTAGGTTCATCATCGTTCACCAACGATGAACTTTTAGCAACACTCTGAACTCTCAGTTTTGCCCTTGCACTATTATTGTCAGTAAAACTTTTAGAATTATTCCCATCATGTCGGAAATTTTTTTCACGTACATTATCATGAACATTAAAACTCTTGTTTGATCTTGAATTCACTAAATCCAACCTCTTTAGTAACGCAATTACATCATCCATTTTAACTAATCTAGCAGCTAATATTGTTTGTGCAATAGATGTGGGCAACTGATTGATTAAAATATCAATAACTTCTGCATCATTCGGACGATCAACTAAATTATAATATGCTGAATGCGTACGAATAGCAAAAACTTCCATACTACTCGTCGATTTAGGATCATATTTACGACTTCTAAGTTCAGATAATTGAGCCTGAGTTAACGAATAAGACGTGTAGTGATTCAGAAATTCGTCAACAAACTGTTTGTACGATGTAAACGAATCGACATGAGTATTATACCAACCTTCTGCAGGTCCTTGAAAACAATTAGTAATACATTCAAGCCTTTGCATGTCAGGAACTTGCAGTAAGTCTAAGTAGGACGTTAAAGTTTTAATAAACTTACGTGGACTTGATTTTTCAGGATCTCCAGAATATTTAGGAAGAACAGTAAGTTCATTCAATCTTACCAACCGTCGAGGTTCTTGAGTAAGCGAACGCATACAATTGTCAGGATAATCACATCGATGATTCTGCGGATTTGCTGACTTTTGGTTTACTTGCCTCTTTCTTTCCTGACCAGAACCATCAGAATATAAAGAACGGGTTGATTGACATAACTTGTTAGTATTACTAGTTCTCACTCGATTATTTCTAGAACGTTTGTGTCTTTGTGAAGCAATGCGATTGTGTTCATCATCAGAAACATCACACGCTGAAGAATCAGATGATTTAGGAGAGGTTAGGTTCCGTGCAGGAATACCAGGTTGACAGTTACTATTCACATGAGAACTGTAAACTTGTACAGGATTACTTGATTCAACATTAGTCGAAATATTAGATGTTAACTTAGTAATATTTTCCTCACATGCTTCCACGCGCTTAGTTATTTCGTCCTTGCTCACAACGACTTCAAGTCTTTGAACTTGCCGAGACAACCCTGAAACATTGTTCTGACATTCTGTAATCTGATCATTCAATCCAGCAAGTTTATCAGAATTCTTTGAACAAGTAGTGTTGACTTCCTCGATTTTCTCTGTTAGTCCTTGCACTTCTCTTTCCATTTCCTGATGTAATGAACGTGTTGCTAATTTGCAGGACTCGGCAACTTCAGCTAATTCCTTTCGTAACGATGTACTCAATTCGTGGAAGTCAAGCTTGAGTAGTTGCTGTGAATTTTGAATTTCCTGTTGAGATTCCCTGATTTTTGTAAACTCAAGCTGATGAGACTCTTGAGTTTGCCTCATTTTTGTAAACTCAAGCTGTTGAGATTCTTGAGTTTGCCTCATTTTTGTAAACTCAAGCTGTTGAGACTCTAGAGTTTGCCTCATAGAATCTTGAGTTTGCCTCATTTTTGTAAACTCAAGCTGTTGAGACTCTTGCGTTTGCCTCATAGAATCTTGAGTTTGCCTCATAGAATCTTGAGTTTCCCTAATTTTTGTAAATTCCATCTGTTGTGACTCGCTCATTTTTCTTAACTCTGCCATCAGATCAAACATTTGAAAAGGAACATTACTTTGCCCCGTTGACGTCTCTGCCGACACAGAAGGACGAATGTCAATTTCTTGAACATTTTCTTTACTTCTTTTCCATTGTACAAAAGCTTCAATACTGAACGGATCATAAGACGGATCACAATCTGTACAGAAATAATTTTCATTTAACTGGTATAACTCCCAATGCTTATCGGACAAACCCAAACATTGTAAATGATACCAATGGCCACAATTTTCACAAGCTACCAACCTTTCCTTATCGGGGTCTTTGCAGCACTTCACCATATTCATGGCACCATTCTTATTTTGTGATTCATCAGGTTCATCACCACAATTGATAGATCTAGCTGTAAGACTTGTTTTGGATCTCAGATTATAAGGATTACTTGATGCGTACATAATATAAATTTATGTACAAACTAGATTCACGAGAACAATGGTGTAAGTTAACACTTACGCAAAACACATCACTCAAGATCGTGCTGATAACGTTCCACAATACTGGACCACCAATTATACTGTGACGTTCACAATTCAATCATTTGCACGATCACATTTAGTTCCTAAATATTTGAAATAAAACGCGAAGGTGAAGATACAACTTCTATAGGTCTATATATTAGTGAAATAACTAAGCAATATGCAGTTCACTATTACCTATATTTCCATTTTTGTCAGACACACTACTACATACTGACTATTGATTCTCGTTGCTATAGCAACGTTAGAATTATAAATATCTCGTTTATACAGCGTAGAGTGCAATGAATAACATAAAACATAATTAACGTTGTACAAAGTAATAATTATACATATTTTTAAACGTTAATATAAAGTGATTTGTATAATATGAAATTAATAATTTCAATAAACATATAATTATATTGTGCGGATTCACAGCACCGTCACAATATACAACTGGTTAAATGGACAGTACCGTTATTCTTGAAATCATAACATTCTCGTAGGATATATTGGTTTATTATACGTAGTTATATATATACATATTTTACATAGCGTTTCCATGAGTGTCTTGCATAGATCAAATTAGCAAATCTCTAATAATTTATATGCGTACCTATGGCATAACAATCGGCACTTCCTTTACCACAGAGTTAGCATAACTATCTCCGTGGGCCTATCCACAGCTTAAATGATATTCCGTTACAAATGCGTTTCCTTACGCCTTCACTCCTTCTTTTGGACATCAATTAATCAAATACGGAAATGTCCACATAATCAAAGCTTTTTCTAAAAGGGGACGTGGGACAGCAACAGGGGCTGGCATAACCAGATGCTACAGTATTTTATCCAGTCTAGCCACCATAAGTGGACTAAACTTTAGAGAAGAAGAGGAATTGTATGAGGAAAGACCCATGAGGGAAGAAAATGAGAGCGTGGAAGCTGAGGAAGAAATCCAACTAAAAGAAGTACAAGAGGCAATTAAATCTTTAAAAACTGGTAAAGCACCCGGTTGGGATAATATACACCCAAAATTAATAAAATATGGAGGAAAGGAAATGGTAAAATGGATATGGGACTTATACAGACTAATATGGGCAACAGAGAAAATACCAAAAGATTGGGAACAGAATGTAATAATTCCTATACATAAAAAAGGAAGTACCCTCGATTGCTCAAACTATAGAGCAATATGCTTAGCGCCAGTGGCTCAGAAACTATATTCACACATTATAGAAAAAAGATTAAGGCAACAAGTGGAAGATAAATTGGAAGAAGAACAAGCAGGTTTCAGGCCTCATCGTCAAACTCAAGATCTAATCTTCTCCCTGAGGAACGCAATAGAGAAGATATTAAGCAGAGGGGGGGAAATATTTACAGCTTTTATTGACTTAAAGTCTGCCTTCGACAGAGTACCAAGAGGAAAAATATGGAAGGCTCTTCATCAGTTCCAAGTAACGTCAAAACTGACTAGAATAATTCAAAGTCTATATAAGAACGTTAAAGGAACGGTTAGAATAAATGGACAATCCTCCAAGGAATTTAATATGGGAAAAGGAGTAAAACAAGGTGATGGGCTTAGTCCTCTTCTTTTCATATTATTCATGGATCAAATTATAAAGCAATGCAAAAGAAGAACAAGAAAATGTAAAATTGGAAATTATAAGATGAAACCGGTATGGGTACAAACATTAGTATACGCTGATGATATTGTTCTCCTAGCAAAAGATAGCAACAGCCTACAAAATGCTGTCCTAGAGTGGGGCCGAGCATTCAAAGAACGAAAGATGGAAATCAATGTTAGCAAGACGAAAGTCATGCACTTCACTAAACAAGAACCATCAAGGATGCACATTCATTGGAATAATAAGACCTTGGAACAAGTAGAACAGTTTGAATATTTAGGAACCATACTAACTGCGGACGGGAAAATGGACTCTGAAATTAATCACAGAATTCAGAAAGCAAATAATCTGTACTATAATATTAGTAACACCATTATGGGTAAAAAGGAGATTAGTAAAGAAACAAAAATGAAAATATATAAAACAGTCTATCTCCCCACGCTATTATATGGATCAGAAAGCTGGATAATGCAAACTAAATTGGAGAGCAGACTTACTGCTACTGAAATGAAATTCTTAAGAAAAACTGTAGGAAAGACAAGAAGAGATATGATACGAAACACAACAATAAGAAGAGAATGCCTGAATCAGGAACCATTGATTGAAATCATCGAGAAGAGGGAATTAGGCTGGCTGGGACATCTTATTAGGATGGAGGAAGAGCGTAAACCGAAACAAATATTTGAGGCCCGACCAGAAGGAAAGAGAGGAAGGGGACGACCCAGGTTGAACTGGAACCAGTACATTTATGGACTGGCACAGAAGAGAGGGAAGACACCGGACGAAGTGAAAAGACTGGCACAGGATAGAACTTCTTTCAAGAAGTGGCTGAAAGGACCCGACGCCTAAGTGGGCATAAGGGAAAAGAAGAAGAAGAAGAAGAAGACTTGGGACAGCAACAGGGGCTGGCATAACCAGATGCTACAGTATTTTATCCAGTCTAGCCACCATAAGTGGACTAAACTTGAGGAGACGTTCCTCTTTCGTCGATCAATGGGGAAACACTGTTTTAGTGATGGGTCGTTCGTGAACGAGTCGTTCAAAAGTAACGACTCTCTCTTGTGAGCGGTGAACGACTCGTTCACCAGAATTGAACGACACGTTCACGACTCCTCCGCCCGCCAAGCAACTATTATTCCCTCTCCTTTCCATAAATTTTGCGAGGAAGGCGCATGCGCAAGTGTATACTCGCCTGGCGGCCGAAATTTTTTAAAGAAAGCAAGTCGATTCTGCGGGCAGCAAATGGGGACTGGAGAGGAGAGGGAGGGGGGTCCTCTCTGTTCCTTTTCCCTACCCCTAGTTGAGTGAAGCTGGCTGAAACGTGCCGTGTACGATGAGAGGGGAAGGAGTCGACTCTTTGAACGAAGGAAAGAGTCGACTCGCGAGCTCGCGAGTGTTGTTTGCAGAGAGAGAGAGAGCTCGCAACCCCAAGCCATGACAGGCAACGAAGAACAGCAACAAATTTGTCCTGTAGTTTCAAATTCGGCCAAACCATTGCGTTTCTTTGCGTTTCTTCGCCGGAAGTCAAGCCCCTGGAAGCCTATACCCAGTTATGATGTCCAGACAAAATTAGCGCTAAAATTACAAGAAATTAAATGTTAGTAAAAAATATTAGGGTAGTCTTGTGAAAATTTTGGGAAGGTGTTAGGCAGAGACCTCTTGATTACAATATTCCGATTAGCCTATTTTGAGTTGTTATTGTTTAAGTCCACTTTATGTGCAGATGGGATAGTCGGGACTGGACCTACAGTTTAAAGTGGGATCCGAACCTCCACTTTGTATTGAACACGGTACCCTTTGATTACCGGCGACGTTATCACTACGCCATCGGGGAGACCCGATTAGCCTATTGGAGCATAAAAGTGGACTTATAACATTTTTTGCCACGCAAACCATTTTAATATATGACAGCGTTAACCACTATGCTATTAGGGTGAATCAGAAAACAATTGTTGAAGTGACACTCAATTCCGGGATTCCTCTTAGCGCACTGTTCTAACCACTCCTCCACAGAGGCGACCGAAATTGTGGGAAGTGAATCAGTTTGACAAGTAGCAGGACATTACAAAATCGCAATGAAAACAGGGCCAACCCTTCCAAAGTTGGTGAGATGATGAGAGACACTCTGTGTAAAATCTACTGTCCGAGAATCTCGTCTCATTGGAGTAACGATACGGATTTATGCATTAGAAATCGATAAGCGAACAAGACCAGACAGGTGTTTTTAACTTGAAATCAAATCGCGAACAAGATATGATTCTCATTCACGAGTTGAAACGATGTGCCAAGTCATCTCGTCTCACCACGATACCCGATCGAGTTGCTCTTCCGCTTCGTGCACATGTAAACCTTTTAATTTACACATTCAATTTTATTTATCCAAGAAAACAAATCTGTTAACATGAGAATGAACAGAAGAAATAAGCTACTAGTTATTTTCCCATTAAGGAACAAACATTTTTCAAAATGCTATAATTTCTTATAAATTAGCATGCAGTGATTATGTTTTATAATTTATTAATTCAATTTTAATATTTTAACTGCCTAACACGCTTTGTTGTATTTTATGCATCTTTTATACCCAATTACTTAGTATTGACAGCGAGGATGAATTAATTTTACGTACAGATAGGCTAATCGGGACTGGATCTACAGTTTAAAGTTGGATCCACCAGGTATCGTTACAAGGCAACGACGGAGGATGGATGGTGATTAGAGTAATTGACATAAGGTAAAATACAGATTACCACTCATCTCTGGGCTGAGGTTCGAACCCGGAACTTTCGGTGTCAATAGGCTTACTTTGAGGAGGGCGACACCACTTATCTGTCACTCCAAGATTATTTCAAGCTGGCCAACATAGAAACCAAAAAAACAAAGATCATGCACCATGGAGTTTGTTTTATTTATGTTTTTCAGCTATCCTTTCATTCCTTGTTAAATCCTGGTAATGAAATCGCTTCCTGTCTCGGATTCGATCCTCGGTGGAGGCACCTTGCCCAGTGATTTAGACCCCATTTTAAAATGTAGCTTCAATCCCGATTAGACTATCTGAGCATAAAGTGAACTTTAAACATTGTCTGACAATGTAAACGTGTAAATATTTTACTAATGAAAACAGCATTAAAAATAAATATAGAAGTTTAATCATAAATTTGATCGTACATGTTACTGCAAAAAGCTTTTATTGAATGACTGCAGAATTAGGAACAACTACGTAAGATGGACATGGGTCATGTTCACGAGTGATATAAACAGCTGTTGGCCATCTGCGGTGAGCCTACGTGTTAAGGTGTTTTACTAGTAGAAAGCAACATTAAAAAAAATACATACGTATAATTTGGCCCGCTTTATAGAAATTCGATTATACATTATGATATTGGCAGAAACTTATATTGAATGACTGTAGAACAACAAACAGCTATCTGGAATGGACATGGACAATGTTCAAGAGCGATATAAATTTCTTAAACACAGCTGTTAGCCGTCCGCGGAGAGCGAGCAGGTGGGTGGATCTGCTGGCGAGACTGCCGCCGCCGCGCCTTGTGTAAGAGAGCTCGCGACTCGTGAACGAACGACGAGTGAGCAGAAGAGTCTCGAGAATCGTGAACGGTGAGGGAGGAGAAGAGTCGCTAAGCCGACTCGCGAGTCGTGAACGAATGATGGGGAAAGAGTCGTGGGACTGTGCTGTGACTCTTCGTGCTGTTTAAAGAGTCGGCAAGCATGTGTCGCAGCGCAGATCTGGAGTGCATTTTGTTGACTCGCTTTCTCACATTTGTTGCGATATTAAAACCAGTGATCGAATGCAAAAAAGGAAGAATATGTAAATGCACGTTATTACTAATAAAACGTTGATATAATTATATAGCATTTCTGTGAATGCTATCGTACTGCATAATTTGCATTATCCGCAGCATGAAATGCAAACTGAAACAAGATACAAATATAGAAAATCTCACTCATGAGGCAGAGTAATGAAAACAAGTATGTGCAATAAATTTTGTATGTGTGTGTGTGTGTTTACTGTTTACACATATATGTATATCCACATACACACAGACTCGTATTTGTATTTTTCTTATTTTATGCCGCTTTTCTTCAAATTTTAAGCAATCGCGACGATGAGGATGATGCGTGATGATATAGATGAAGGGACACTCGTAAAGAATATCCTTGCCCAGACCGGGACTAGAACCCGGGAACTTCTGTGGCAAGATCACATGTCGATTACTTCAGAATCTTGGCCATCTAGTCGGCTACACGCACACACACACAATTTATTAATCTTGAAGGACAGAGGCTGATACGTTCCGTTGTGTTAGTTTATTTAAATACAATCATCTGCTTCAACACCTCCTACCCCCTTCCCCCCTTTCAGGCATGTGTTTCGAGAAAAAGAAGCTTGACGACTCTTTTGAACGACTCATTTGAACGACTCTTCTCAGTGAGCGAGCGCTCGAGTCGACTCACACAAATGAACGGCTTGAACCCATCACTACACTGTTTCTTTGCTAAAGCCCACTGGCTCTTTTTATAGTCGGGGTAAACGTCCGTGGACGTGGACCCCGTAGCGTTGGAAAATTCCACTGCCAACGGTCTTTTGTAAGACACCTAGCTCCCCCAACCGGGGAGGTAAAAAACAGGGGAATCTAACCTCCAGCAAAGCACAATTCAATAAGCATATACACTTACATGCAATAATAACATAAAAGTACACTCATGGAAACATATTACTTAACCCTACACCTTGTAGCTGGCCAGCAATTAATTATTACAATATACCAAAACCAGTAATGGTCAATCCGACCGTTACAGCCTTTACTTGACTGAATCCCAATTCTCACATTCTCTACAGGATTGCAGCGTACATCATTGCTGATAGTCACAATGCACAGCCCATATTGTAGCATAAGAAAACGGAGATCTTGATAGAATTAGACAGTTTTAAAACATCTGGGATGATTTGTATAGACTTAACGCTTAACGAAATGTCTACTATACAATACAAATTTTGAACATTTGTGCACAGTCAATAAAACTAATAGCGTAAGAATGACTCTGGAATTTTAAGACACTCTCGACATCTGAAAGTTAAGGTTTGCCTGATTCATATTAATTTCGAAGTTTTATAATTTCAGACAACTTCGTGTGGCAAGACATATGCTTCATTGTGCTCTCGTCCTTTCTCTGATATTCAGGAATCTGATGACTATTCTCTACAAAGGAATTCTCCTCCTCAATAACATCAATACAGCCGACACGGTAAGGTAAAAATATATGGTATAGTGAATAGTGAATAACTTGCAGCAAGACGCATGCTGGTACATGACAGTTTTACCTTTATATTTGGAGTATTTGCACATGTAAGGCACATGGGTTATACATGGCACATATGAAATACACAAATACTACAAACATGTGCATGCCCTCAGCGAGGGTCAAGGGTGGTCATCTGCCCCTCCGCTTGGAATAGAGAAAAATGCTTGCTTATTCTCACTTTCTTTTTTCCCCCTCTGAATCCTGTTTCCAACTTTCTTTTCTCTATCTTAATAGCTATTTATTAGTACTTACACTTTCTCCTTGTGATAATTCCTTCTATATTTTCTTTACAGTATTCTGTTCTGTTTTCTTTCTCTCTCTCTCTCCTTGCTATATTCTTTTTTCTCTCTTTAACTTAAATATATTTATTTCTTTTTTTCACTACTTCTCCCTATACTTTCTTTTTCCCTCTCTCTCTCTTTCAAGTTTCGTTATTTATCTTTCTCTGTGTATGTCTCTCACTTCATTATTCTTCTTCTTGCCTTTCTCTGCGTCTCGCATCATTTATACCTCTCCCTCGATATTCCTTTCGTGTCTTATTTCCTCTCTTCCATAAGACACTTCTTCCTTCTTCATGACGTGCCTGCACATGAAAATTGTCATGTGCAGATATTTTTTATTTGCTTTCTAAAAGAAATAGCACATTTAGAACTGTAACCTTCTTCCTGCAAGCGTGCAAGGTCTTCGTTTTAGAATTATTCACAACTTGTGATTTGAATATTTATACATCCTGTTTCGAATCCTGACCTGTGTCCGTTTCATTTATTCTATTCCTAAACCTTCCGTTAACCTCCTTTGAACATAGTTAGTCGTTAGAAACCCTCTGAGGACTTAGCTCGGTACTCGAAGTTCATAAGCTATTTATGAAAATTTACCTCATCGAGGATTTTATTGCAGTTACAGTACAAAATATTAGAATACCAATATATTAATGTAATAATATTAAACTGATGAAACAACTGTCGCATACGTTGCTTGTTATTTTCTGGGAGAGGAGGTCAATCGAACTGTACATTTTTCTTCATGCAATGTTCCTTAATACTCTACAAGAGATCTTATTTAATTTATTTTAGTGCTGCATGTCTGACTTACATGCTTACATTAAATTTCATTTTAATATTCGATAAGTTTATTTTATTAAGTCTCTCTGAATGCTTCACGTTGACCAGGGCATTCACTTGTTTTTCTCAGTTGTCTCAGCCTCTAAGGCATGTTTACAATGCACTGTGTTGCGCTATGCAAGCCTCCTGAGCCATCCAGGAACAGGTAATTTCTTCTGGTTTTAGAGTCAGCGGTTTGCATGGTAGCAATTAAAAAACACGATTCGGCATAGAGGAAGAGCTCGATGGCCTAGTGATATAGAGGTGAGACAAGCTGAGAGGGGACTGACTTTTTGGGATTGGAGTTGAGAGAGAAGAGGTGGTTAGCAGAGCAGTAGGTCAGAAGTGGAACGACGCTCTGGTCGACGAATTGGAGAAGCTAACAGAGGACTTCGCATATTCTATTCAGCTTAATACTTCAGATAGACAGGTAATTGTCCTAACACCCAGCCATGATTCAGGTTCAACGGTTCACAAAACCCAACGAGTGACCATTGTCTTTTCTGTAGTTTAGTTCCTTAGTGTGATTTTGTACCTTTCGCATTGCCAAGCGTTAACTCGTCATGCCAATGACGAGTGCTCTCATCAGAGGATGAATGATGAGTAATTTACATCACCCAGCAATTAATTGCACACACACACACACACACTGGTTCAGATCCCTTCATTCTTTAGAATGACACGTTATATGTTACAAAGTGTATGCTTGAATTTTTCAAAAACTTCAAGATTAACTTAGATTGTGAACATAGGTTCTGAATGTAATGCAAAAGTGATAATATTTTATTATATTTAATTGTTTTGCTTCATTAATTATTTCTGTAATATATTTTTTCATATTATTTGGATATTTTTTAAAAAATGTTATGTGGAGTGCATGGTTAAGAACAATTAATAGGCAAAGTTAAATAAACTCCTTGCACATTACCTGGGAATGCGAAGGTAGGTCGCCACATATTCACGATCTCTCGGTCATTTGTGGAGGTGTGTTCAGCACCACGCTCCGTACGCCATTAAGCACAAATACGATTACAAACTGGCAACATAAGTAAGTTTCATACAAAGAAATTGATTGATTGATTTGCTTTATTTTACTTCGCGTTTTGTGCCACTTTTGGATAATTTGCGAAGATGGTGATGAGTGATGATATAATTAAATTGATGAATGGACACTCACAAACTACCATGTCCAGTCCGGGATTCGAACCAGGATCCCTGGAGCCTTAGCGCGCTGTGCTAACCACTCCGCCATGGGGGTAGGCGTCATACATGAGTCACGTAAATAGGATATTTTGTACCCACTGCTTTACGTGTTTTGTTTTGAGATGGGTTTTAAGTCCACTTTATGCACAGATTGGTTAATCTGAACTGGACCTTCAGATTAAAGTGGGATCCGTACCACTGCGCAATACGCCTCAATCGGAAATCGAACTTTGGACCCTTTGATTTCAAGGCGACGACGATTCTACGCCATTTTTGTTCTTTATCATCGCATTTCTGTTACGCTTGGCTAATCATGACGATGAAAATGAATTATGATAAGATTAAATTGATGATGTAGATCGGGAATTTCGGTAGGGAGATCGAAAAGTTGATCACTTAAGGCGTTCGAACATTGTTTAAATTCGATCACAAGTAAGAGTTTATTCAGTATTTTAATATACCTCGACCTTTTACACTATTATCTATTTCTGCTCTGCCTTGATACTAAAGAGAAACTTATTTACGAAAATACGTTTGTAGAAAAAAAGAGTGCAACAGGAATTGAGAAACGAAAACAATATATTACTCCTCTTTCTCATGTAAGCAGTGAGACAATACTATAATAGGTGTTGAGCAAGTACAGTTCTCGTTACGTTATCATTATGTTGCAAATACTTCTGATGCTGCTGTCGTAAGCATTAACCGGAAGTACGTTAAGTTGAAGCAAGAGACCTCTAATGATATGTAATTGAGGTAGGAGAGTACACATTTACTCCAATTACTTTAAACCATAAATGCACTATGACGGGGAGGAAAAGCTAAACATTGGCGCAAATCCCTTTGAGGGTCAAGGTTTACAAAGCCATTTTTCTCGGCGGGGACGCATGGTTAGTACATCAAACACTACCACAGCTGGCTTTGTAGACCTGAGCAACTTCTATCAGGAATGGAGCCCGGGACCACTTGTTCTAATGGCGAGAGTGATAACCATTTGGTTACGTGGAAGGTCGAATCTTTTAGAGTCAGCGTTAAAATATATAAAAATTTAGTAACGCCATTGGAACTCACTGCTTGCTTGGTTAGTTTCGCTTTGGCTGAAAAGGCTGCAAAAATGTAATTTCTCAAACTAAGAAAATGATTGAAGGATTTTTGTGAATATTTAGATCTTTAAAATATTCAAAAAAATGTTGAGTAATTATCCACGTTGTTTCTCTCTTTCTTTCTGTTTCCGATATTTTACGTAACTTTTCTACATCTTTGACTAATCGCGAGATGAGGATAATGGACGAAGTGAATGACAGACAGTGAGCATGCATGTGTCGGTCGTTTGTACACTGCTATACAAAGCTGCGTACCACTGTTACATTGCTTTGAAAGGCTGGCTACAGCTGTTATATTGCCGTACAAATCTTTTATACTGGGACAATTTTCGAAAATTCTGACTGTAGGAAGCATTTTTGAGGAAAAGCGGACAAACAACATTTTCTGAATGTATTTGATGTGCTGATTACGAATATTTTGTTTGCCACTCTCGATTTTGGTGTTATATGCTTCAAATGTGTGATAAATCCGCACGTTATCCTTATTCAACCTTATTTTGCCTACAAAAATAGTATAACATTTTTCTAGTCACGGATATTCATGCACTCCTTAGTGCCAGTATCTGCACATTTGCAAGCTGAAGTACATACAAGCCATACAAGCTGGCCTTTCCTGCAGGAACATGTAGCGGATATACAACCAACCAAACATCCATAGGTGACAATGTCATATCAGGGTTATGGAATTGGTGGCAGCGATTGAAGTTTTGGAACGAGCTGTCCATCAACCATTTTTCATCCCAAGATAGTAGGTGGTGGTAACACAGGTTTTGGTATGACCGACTGCCTCCACACCATGGCTTGATAGTGAGTCCGTTGTACATGTAACCGTAGAGCATCGGTAGTGGGGGTGGGGGGGAGTGCTTGTGGTGTTTTTCCTTTGCTGAACAGCTTTACTCTGGCTTCATCACAGCTGCTTGCCTCCGATACACCATACAATTTGCATATGAACTTCTCTGCCTTGTGTGCTGTTTCTTGTTTCAATTCGTCAACACCAAGATTTAGTAGATCATTATTATTAGTGTTAAATATTTTCCATGCTGTCTTCTTACCGATCCCAGCAATGTAGGATACTGTGTCGCATCCTGTTATGGCGTGGAATGGGATGAGAGTTTCGAAGACAGGATCCGTAAATGAAAGCTTCTGCCTGACTTCATGTACTGGAATGTATTTTCTTTTTTTATATATGTTCCTGCTCGCAACCACAATTTCGTACATCTAATCTTGTGAAGTAACGCTACCAATTGCACTAATACATGTGCATCACGTGCTGAGACAACAATGCTATGAGCACCAGAATGAACACAGTAAAGTACAATGCGCGTGTCCGCCTCTTCGTGGTTTACCTGCAATCCTTCAATAGACAAATCACGATTATTTCTTCGTACGTCATCCTCCTTGTGAAATCCACCGGAAACCACAAATATTTTGTCTTCAGGAGCATTGTTGATCAAATGATTAGAGAGAAAACAGGCCAAATCTTTTTTATTCTCTGAGTTAGCAAGAAAGTCACTGAATTTGTTGGGGATTGGCACGGATCCATTTTCTATTACTCTCCTTACTAAATGAGCATGTTTCAAGCGCCTATCCCTTGTTCCAGCCTTGATTGAAGTTGCGTTATACCGATCAAAGGTGACATCAATCCTCTTAAAGCTTCTTCCCACAGAAAGAACAAGGTTAAGAAATACATCTGCCAGTTGACCAAAGTTTAAAAACTCCTGCAGGCTTTCCAAACTAATGCTTGAACATCTATTATAAGGCATGACACAGACGGAATTGATATATCAGGTGGATAAATTACATCCTTGGTCATCACATCAGCTAGAATGGCTTTGTTTCCTGTTCTCAGACTTCCGTTTGTGTTGGCAAGGGAGATTGGAATTGGCATTAGTTCATGACACAAAATGCGATTTAGATCCACATTACGACCTGCCTCATAGGCAGTTTCGAGGTGCTGGAGAATATTCCTGTCAGTTTTCAAAATGATTTCCTTGCCACTTACTACCAATTTAACTTCATAGAGGGACTTAAAGGTCTTTGCATTTGACTTATGTAGAGGATCACTTAACTTGACTTGTGTGTGACTTTTACCAGGGGCCATCATCCTTCCTTCACGAAGGTGTCTAGCTTTACCTGGCCCAGTGTTTCAGCTTTGAGGAGAGTATCTTGAATATCTGAAGTAGCTAAATCCTTTGTTTGTGGCAATGTTCTGGAGGAACTGATAAGAAACATCTTAAGATGATGGCTCACAGGTGCAGGTCTTTTCAAATTTATAAGTGGATCCATGGTTCTATGTTTCTATCATTCTGAAATAAAGTTAAAAATATATATATATATATATTACAGGTTTAGTCATTTTTGTGTTCTTTTGTTTAAAAAAGAGGAAAAAAACTACAATTTTCAAAAATGTCAGATTAGAAAACATAATATTTGGATTCAGCATACCAAAAACATAATGTTTGACACCAAGATCACTATTTTCTTTCTGCTCCTTCAAAAGTTATTTGGAGCTCATTTCGTATGGCCGCCATTTTGTTTTTTAGCGATTTGGAGCAAATAGCTTAAAATTTCAGATTAGAAAACATAATATTTGGATTCAGCATACCCGAAAACATAATGTTTGAGACCAAGATCACTATTTTGTTTCTGCTCCTTCAAAAGTTATTTGGAGCTCATTTCCTATGGCCGCCATTTTGTTTTTTAGCGATTTGAAGCACATAACATCAAAATCGAGAGTGGCAAACAAAATATTCGTAATCAGCACATCAATTACATTTAGAAAATGTTGTTTGCCCGCTTTTCCTCAAAAATGCTTCCTACACTTTTTACAGCCACATTTCTGAGAATTTGCACCAGGATATTTGTAACCTTTTCAGAAAACTGTGTTCCGCTGCTCTATATTGCCTTAGAAAGCTGTATACCGCTGCTATATTGTTGAGCAAGGTTCTGTACTGCTGCTATATTGTTGAGCAAGGTTCTGTACCGCTGCTATAATATCATAGAAGGCTATGTAGTGTTGCTATATTGTTGAGTAAGGTTTTGTACCGCTGCTGTATTGTTGAGCAAGGTTCTGTATCTCTGTTATACTATCATAGAAGGCTATGTAGTGTTGCTGTATTATTGTTCAAGATTCTACCGTTGTTATATTGCCATGTAAAACTCTAATGCTCCTATATTGCCTTAGATGGCTGTGTACTGATGCTATATTGCCGCACAAGGCTCTGTTTGAGGTTTCTTTTTTAACAACTAAATTATTAGTAATAATAAAAACATCTGTACGTTTCTTGCAACTTATACATGTACTGAAATGTAAGTACGAATCAGACTTACAATATTCTTGGTTTCAGAGGATGAACATAGCTAGCCAGAATGGTGCTTGGTGCAGAGTGTTGATGACATTTGAGAAGTTCAGCGCCACCCTGGTGTTCACTTGCATGCTGCTAGAGGCGCTTTATCTCCACAGAGTCCTCGCCAGGGCGTTCAAGGGAGAACCTAGCATGGCTCACTTGGTTGTCATTGGAATTTGTAAGTAAACACTGTACCTTCTGACAAACTTACTTGGTTACAAATAATAATTATTAATTGTACGTTACTTAAATAAGCTTCCAAATAAACTTTCGAACATTACACTTTTCTGTTACCAGTTCATTATCAATTAGTAAATATTATCAACAACGATGGAAATTTAATAATTTTCAGTTATATTTTTTTTAAAAATGGCAACGAAATATTAAAAAAATAGTATTTGAATGATAGATTGAGTTGGTGTTTTAAGTCCACTTTTTTCACAGTAAGGCTAATCGAGACTGGACCTACCGTTTAAAGTGGGATCCAAACCACTATGCGTCTCCACCGGGAGTCAAACCCGGGATCCCTTGATTTCAAGGTGACGACGCTACCACTGCGCCATCGGGGAGGCCCTAAATATGATATTTAAAAATGGTTATCTTTCAAGTATTGACCAACCCTTAATTTTAAAATTAAGTAATTAATTGGAACCATATTATGCGAGAACAATACTAAACTTACCTTATTTCCAAATAAAAAGGATGATAACTTTTTGAAACAAAAAACAAAAAAAACAGACCTATTTATAGCCTAAACAAAATCCACGCATACAATTTAGCCTCATATCATGAATGTATATTAAGATGGAGTGAAAATATAGGGATTTTTTTTTTCAAAAAATGAAGATGCCTGTAGTGGGAAAAGCTGTTAATTAACCCTAACCCTAACTATTTCAGAAAAAAAGAATTGATTTTTAGTTGTGCCCCAGGGTCACTGAAGATTTCATATTGAAAATCAGCATTTACTCACCGAAAATTATAACTTTTTATTTATTTTCCTGAACTGAAACACAGAATACCCTGTTTCCTAAGTACACAAGTGCAAAAAATAGATATTTGAATACAACCATAAAGTTGTGCTACCGAAATACATAAAATAAACTACCCAAGTACCCATTAGTACCCAAAATATGTAACAATGTTAAACTTTTACATTTACATATAGCAAAATATCGTAATACTAATTACTTTTACAACTTATATTCTCTCTTAGTGTGAAATGTTTTCATCAATGCTCTTGACTTGATAGTTGAAAAGATAAATCCATCTCTTTGCACTGGAGTATATACCATCACCACAAAGGTCACAAGAGTTGTCAAATTGTTTGAGGGTTTATCAGTCGATACATACAACCTTAGCAGTCTTGCAGCTGTTGTTAGCCACCTAGAATGGTTTAATGGGCCTGGTTTCCGATTCGCTAATTCATCACTGCAGTGTCCATTTGTCACACTAATACACCAATTATAGAGATACCTCTGATCAGTACTTAAGTCTTCAAAGTCAACATTCCCAACAAGCTGACAAGAAGAAGGAACATTTATTGGATCGAATTGCACAAGAGATTGTATTTCGCAAGTTTGTAGAGCTTTTCCTATTTCCCCAGAAAAATCTTTTGGACCAGTTGTGAATCCATCAACTTTCTGAAAGAGATGGCGCAGTGGGAGTTCATTTATATGCAGCAAACAAATAAGCCACTGGAGGGGTCTACCAAGTTCTTTTTTGAGTAAAACAATAACTCCTCCTTTGTTTCCTGTATTCACATTTGTACCATCACATCCAACTGCTAAAAGATCGTCCATACTTATTTCCTTCCTAGCACAGAAGCTCAAGATCTCATTTTTTATAGTGATACAGTGACGTGTCCTATACACTTGGAATTTGGCTCCTGGACTAAAGTCACATGCTCTTCTGTTACGACGCGACCATAATTATTCACTCCTCTCTTCTCATTAATTCTTCTCTGGTCCTTCCTGCCATCAAATTACAATCCAGTCAGAGTATCCAAACTATCAGCAGCTGTTTTCCTGACTTTACTTCTTTCCCTTCTAACCTTGCTCCCATCTATCACATGCATCACTAATAACACCTACATCTTGAAGAACTAACTGCACTAGCAATTTTAGCTGCACTTCTGTCAGATACGCGATGTCTGTCACACACTCTAGCAAAATTCTTAAGAGGCAACCGCATTTGAGTTTCTTTGAGGTTAATGAGGAATTCGCTGAAGTGGAGGGCATTTCCGATTTGGTTTTAAGTACTTTACTCGTGTCGCTGTCAGTATCTCAACCTTCTTCCTCCTTGATGGACTTGATTGAGGACTACTAGTAGCAGTATTGACACTACAGCTTGACAAATGTTTCTTGCTTCTTCCATAGCTTTTCTTGCTTGCTTCTTCTGCAATTCTTTGGATTTTTTGAAATAAGTTTTTCCAATGAACATTTTTCTCGTTGTTCTTTGATCCAAAATAAATTATCTTTCTTGAATAGGTACTTTCTTCTCTCTAGAAGAAACACAGGTTGAAAAGTCTTTACACTTGCAACACGATATATCAAATAATGTAGAGTTAGCATGTGAGCAATACAATGCAATTTTTTCTTCTAGTTTTCTTCATTTTATCTATACTTAAGATTTCGATAGTGTTCGTGAAGTTTTTTGACTTTTGCAACGACTTACTGATGTGACACTGATGGCAATGAAGCTTTCATCAAAATTCCTACCACTTGGTGAGAAACACTTTCACTAATTTCTGAAACATGAGGTTCCTGAGTTCTTCTCATTTTGCTTTTAAAGGCGGATATGAATATATAATTTCATCACATCCAGAATTCTCCATGTATCTTTCAATACGCTAAAATAAGTGGAAATATAAAAACTTCGGAGGCCTTGGGGCACCAGAAGAAATTGACCTAGAGAGCTGATTTTTTAAATTTGACTATCTGATACCAAAATTCAACTATCTTGACTACAGGCATTTCGAAATTTAAAAAAAAATCCATGTATCTTTCAATACGCTAAAATAAGTGGAAATATCAAAACTTAGCAGGGCTTGGGGCACCAGAAGAAATTGACTTAGTAGAGAGCTGATTTTTTTAAATTTAACTATCTGATACCAAAATGCAACTTTTCTGACTACTGGCATTTCAAAATTCAAGTATTTTTTTCCCGCTCCACCCTAACGTATATTACAAAGTACAAACGTTACACGACATTTTTTATTTCTTCTCCAGGCGTGTCTCTTTTGCCAACAATAGTGTGGTCCATTTGTATGGTGGTGTGGAATGACACCCAGTGTTGGATGAAGGACAACAATACAAATTTTCACTGGATTAATGATGCGCCAAGGCTGGCTATTATTGCAGTAAGTTCTTGTTTTATTATGATTTTATTATTTGACGGGGCCAGATAAAAACGAGCGAGAATGCACAGGGAGTTAATATTTTCTGAAACTGGTTGCATTGAATACACCACTAAATATGAAAAACTCAATATGCTGACCAAGGCAGAAATATATTTTATTATAAAATATAAACTAAACGTAACGTTTGAACCTTCTAGCAAGGTATTCATCAGACTCTGTACCAAGTACAACCGAAACAAGGTACAAAAGAGTACGATATATATACACAAAAAATACTCCCCTCCAGACTATTAGAAAGTTGTTTTCCTGGAACATTCTAGCAGGTGGCTTTCCCTTGTCAACTGTACTTTCACCTGACAGGCGATGTAGCTAAAAAATTTTCTTTCATCTGGAAGGTAGTTGACTCTTTATCTCACGCTCTTTTTCCTTCTTCTTCATTCTTCTTCCTTCTTCTCTCCTCTTTCTCTCTTGTCCTTTGCACTCTTTCTAACACCTTCTTCCATTCTTTGTTTATCTTCAGTCCCTCATTCCAGTTCATTGTGTCTTCTTCACCTTTCTTCTCTATGTCCAAGACAAGATAAGCTACCAAGATATATTGATGAAAAGGAAGAGAGAACAAGAAATTTCTTCTCTATTTCCTTGGCCTCCTTCCATTTGCAAAAAGAAAGGAGGCCAAGAAATGTTTGAAGAATGCAAACATTTTCTCACTAGTATCCTTCCTTTCTGGGAAATTGAAACCGCTTGGCATCAGAAGAAGTGTGCAGCAGGGGTATTCTGCCACAAAAGAAGTGATGTAAGTGAGGTGACCAAAATAAATTTTATAAAGAATATGGAGGACAGAATCAAGAAAATATGCACGAAAGAATGTGAAAAGAAGGCAAAACAGCTGGAAAAGAATGGCTATGAGAAGGAGGATAGAGTGGACATAAACAGAAGAAGGAAGAAAAGTGGCAGCGGAGAAGAGGAAGAGAAAAAAAAGAGAGGAGGTTTGGAATAAGGAGTATGGGGAAGACTACAGAAATGATATGCAAAGTGCTTAGGAAAGCGGGCATTAAAACTTACAGGAAGGGAGGGCGAAGCATCTTAAGAATAGTGAAGAATGCAAACAAGAAAAAGGGAAACAGAGAAGAGGAAGGGATTATCTACGTAGTGAAGTGTAAATAATGTCAGAGTGTGTACACAGAAGAAACCAAAAAGAGGCTGAAAGACAGGTTGAAACAACATAGGGATGATGTACGACTTAAGAGAGAGAGAAATGCGATATTTAAACACACGAGAGAAACAGGACATGACATAGAGTGAGATGAGGCTAAGCAGATAGGAAGGGAGAAGAGAAAACTAGTAAGAAAATGGAAGGAGGCCAAGGAAATAGAGAAGAAAGGTGAAGAAGATACAATGAACTGGAATGGGGGACTGAAGATAAACAAAGAATGGAAGAAGGTGTTATAAAGAGTGGAAAGGACAAGAGAGAAACAGGAGAGATGAAGGAAGAAGAATGAAGAAGAAGGAAAAAGAGCGTGAGATAAAGAGTCAACCACCTTCCAGATGAAAGAAAGAAAAATGTTTATCTAAATCGCCTGTCATGTGAAAGTACAGTTGACAAGGGAAGGCCACCTGCTGGAATGTTCCAGGAAAACAACTTTCTAATAGTCTGGAGGGGAGTAATTTTTGTGTATATATATTGTCCTCTTTTGTACCTTGTTTCGGTTGTACTTGGTACGGAGTCTGATGAAGACCTTGCTAGAAGGTTCAAACGTTACGTTTACTTTATATTTTATAATAAAATATATTTCTGCCTTGGTCAGCATATTGAGTTTTTCATATCATGGGAACAAGGCTTAATGGTGTTATAATACCACTAAATAAAATAAAAGCGTTTCATATTAGGGCTTAAGAAAACCTATATATATTAAATTGTTTTTATTTGTTGTCAGCGGTAGGGAGCGTACAAGTCTACTTGGAGGGACTGAAACATTTTAATACACACTAAAAATATATATTTTTTCTATTCGGAGCCGGTGCGGTAATTAAGTAGTCGCTATATTTTTCACTTTGCTTATTTTTCTCTTTTCGGTGAAGAAAAGATGCGGAGATTTACTACACTGAGTACCCAAATACCTATTTTCACATTGAAATTTGATGAACATTTTAGGGAATTTTCAGATCGAAGCGACACGCGACAAGTGACATGGAAGTTTTCACGCTGAAGTGGGAAGCGACACTGGTTCCACCCAGACTGCAGAAAAGCGTTCACTGCGCATGCGCTTCCAACAGACCAAAGCGACACGATACACGATATTGCGATCCAGTCCGAGCGACATGTACAGCTTGTAGTGTCATACAGGTACGAAAGGTTATATTTACATCTGGAGATTTGTTTCCGAGTGATACGCGTCTCTTGTCTCTTCGGGCAGAAAACTCCCTAGCATGGTCAATGTTATACAACTAAAACAAATTTCTCATATCCGAGAGAGCACGATTTGCTTAGTGTCAGAAGTGAAACCAGTAACATTGTTAACATCAGCCTAGACGTTCCATTGTAATATGACCTTTTTTTCCTTGCAGATCAACACGCTTCTTCTATTGGACGTCATCAGAGTGTTGCTGACCACTCTGCGCCGAGTCCACACCGACAACTCCTTAACCATAAGGTAACTCTATGAGGCTATCATGGGTACGACATAGGTGTATATTTTGGACTTTAAAATAAACTTTATGGTTCTACAAATATATTACAGATATCCCGACAACAGCAGAAACGAACCACAGGAACATCCATTTGAATACTTTAGAAACAATTCCAAACAGATATAATTTTCAGGATATGGAATATCATACTGCTTTTCTTGAAAGGAGAGTGGATTTAGAAAAAGTCTTCGCTGATTGATTGGTTGATTATTATATTGTGGGCACATCAGGACATAGGCTATTTTCGCCAGTCACACAATACAGGGATAAGCCCCTTAAGCCAGTGGCGTACGCAAGGGGGGGTTACCGGGTTTAAACCCCCCCCTTGAGCTTTTGAAATATTATGGAAAATGGTGTAGAAAAAATTAAAAATGGCTAATTTATCACAGTCAAAGATCTGCGACAGTAATAATAATAATAATAATAATAATTTGAATTATTATTCCCATGCAGCATGAAAAAAAACACAACATTCCAAACACAATCTAAGCGGCCGCAAAGTTCAATTTTGCAAATTTTTTGTGACTCTCGCGAGAATTGTGAAAATTCCTTGCTTCGTCGCAGTGTGCCGACCTTATTGCAAACGTTCTTCCCGGTACTGATTTCACATCCCCTTCTGAACTCTCAAGTGATGCTGAGTCTACATCCACATCATTAAATAATGTTGAAGGGCTTTGTGAATCACCTAGAAGTGATAAATGTGTTGGAATGTCTATAAACTTACTTTTCAACGAAAACATATACTCAGTGGAATTTGGCAACATGTATTCTCGCGCTTCATCATCATCATCATCCTGGGCGAGTTCCATAGGTAAAGGTAATGTAAATTCCCCCGTGCATATAGCACGGTGCTATGAAGGCACACGTAGTGGTGTGGTGGGCCCCAAAGATTCTCGATCTCGAACTATTTTGCAGGTGATGTGATCAGCACCATGCTCCGGCAGCCTTCATCCCCCAGGGTTGCTCTCAGGTACCCATTGCTATGAGGCTGGGTGCGGAGACAAGGCTGGATTAATTTCCAACCAATTCCGGGAATCGAAGCCGGATATCCCAAGAAGTTGTCAGACTAGACCAGCGCGGCTCCTTGAATGAGTTTCATTTTTTGATTATTTCAATAAATTTAATATATTTGCTTGTTTTTATGGATTTTCTTCACACTTAAAATGTCTCACAACCGTTGACTAGACAGTTATTTTGTAACAAAGAAACAAAAGAAATGTAATTTTGTTCTATTTCTTTCATAAATAGCAGCTGCATTAGTAGTAATTATTAGTAGTAATTAAACTAATTAATTAATTATAATAATTATTAATGTATTTATTATTATTAATAATTAAAGTATAATAAAACAATGGTAATGTGAATTTGTAGAAAGTTTTCTAAATAACACCCCCCTTGATGAAATCCTGCGTACGCTACTGCCTTAAGCAAAACAAAACTGAAGACAGGGCCCTAATAAATAATACAATATGTCTGTTAAAATCTTCCGCACTCATTTTTAAGAAACGAAAACAGTCATAGATTCCTTAACAAGAGCTAAAACTAGACTGTTTACGGGAATACATACCACTCTCCATACCCTGGTCAAATGCCGAGGCTGTATGGGACAAACACAGGGCAATACAACCTTACAGAATATTATCTTGGTCGTAGTTCCAGACGTCAGAGTGTCGTTGGCCTGCATGACTGCAGTTAGAATGCAGGAGCGTATATTCTAGGCTAGCTAGTTTATCTCCGAAGCCTGAAGTCGAGAGAATAACATACAGGGGAAAATCGATCAGAAATTGTAAATAATATATTATTCATATCAGTGAGATGATGCTGATTCTGGAGTTGGCAACCTGATTTCTTATGAGTTGGCAACCTGACTTGCTATGTGTTGGCAACCTGATATTTTATTAGTTGGGAACCTGATTTTTTATTAGTTGGGAACCTGATTTCCTATGGGTTGGCAACCTAATTACTTAGGAGTTGGTAAATTTATTTCTATTCATAGCCTAGGACCACGTGACATAGTGAGAAAACCCAGATCTTGAATTCAGTATACGACACTGTTAGAATAATATACTACGAGGAAGTAAGTTTGACTTTTGGTTGCCTTCTTAGGTCACTCCTTAACTTGAGTAGGGATGGCCAAATCCGGATAAAATTTTATCTGGATATCGGATAATTTTCTAACCTGATAATCGAATTGTCCGGATATTCGATATTCAGATTGTCCGGATATCCGATATTCGGATTATCCGAATATTTGGATTATCTGGATGGTCGATTATCTGAAATGACCGTATATCCGAATCTGTGCAATATCCGGACAGTTTAATTGTTTATCCGTTTTACGGGTTATCCACATATTCTTAATTCGTCATTTTCGTATTTCGCATACGCATTTTCCACAAATTCTTCATCCAATCTATTCAATCCGGATTATCCGTTGCATCCAAAACGGATATCGGATAATTTGAAATTCGGATATCCGTTATCCCTAGTCATGAGAAAGTTTTTGCAGTAGATTTATCGGAATCTTAACCCGCATGGCATGGACACTGGTCCTGCCTGTGCAGTCTCATCACAGATAAGGGTATATACCCTTATCTGTGGTCTCATCTACAATCGAACCACAGTTCTTACTCAGAATTTGAACACAGAAAATAAATCATCTTATGATAAGGGTGGTCATCGTTATATAGGGTGTCAACAAAGATGATATCCATGTAGATATATCCAGTGTGAATTTCTTCTTGTAGGCGGACTGCCAAAGCGACTCTGATGTTGTTTCCGGTCTTCGGACTTCACTTCCTGTGCACCATGTTCCAACCAGACACCGAGAGCTGTGACGGCGAGCAAGCTTACTACTTCACATCTTTCCTTCTTCAGTCACTTCAAGGGATAGCAGTTCCCTGCCTCTACTGTTTCTTCAACAACGAGGTGAGGAGCGATTATTACCGTCTGGGCATTAGAACATATGAAAACATACACCTTAGCATTGTTAAATAAATAACAAAATGTTAGAATGTTGTTTTACAAATGTGTCCTTCGAAATTTTAGTTCGAAATACTTGTTCATGGACACTGTAAAAAAATGACTGGAGTCAGTCTAGGAACTTCATCTCCCACCCCATTGCCGTAAAAGATGACAATGGCCATTTTCAGCTATTAATAGTTAACCCTAATTAATGCAATTTTAATGATTGATTTTCTAATTCTAAAAGTATACTACACTCTAATAATTATGCAACTGAGTTGCCACCTAAAGTGGCCCAATAGGACACTTCTTATGGTTTTAATGCGGAATTGGCGTTCTTTAGCACATCCTTGGGTGTCCTGTTCCACCATTTGCTGTCAAACCACACCAAGTGCGGAGGCCTTTAACAGTCGATTAGGTGTGCTACACCAGTTAGAGTGTAACACCTCTTTTGGTGGCAACTCCGTTGGATATTGTTTTGAGTGTAATTTTGGTGCACAAAACTAGAATGAACAAGTGCAATCATTGTCTATATTTATGCAAGATAAAATATTCATATCTAATTGAAAATTCCGTTGCCATAAAGCATTCAAATCTAAATAAAAATATCTTTGCGATAAAATATTCAAATTTAAATAAAAATACGTTGCGATAAGACATCCAAATCTAAACAAAATACATTTGGATAAAACATTCAAATTTAAATAAAAAATACCGTTGCGATAAAATATTAAAATTTAAATAAAAATACGTTGCGATAAAATATACCAATTTAAATAAAAATACCGTTGCGATAAAATATTCAAATTTAAACAAAAATACAGTTGCGATAAAATATTCAAATTTAAATAAAAATACGTTGCGATAAAATATTCAAATTTATATAAAAATACGTTGCGATAAAATATTCAAATTTAAATAAAAATACCGTTGCTTCCCGCTTTGGTAAATTAACAGGCAGACTGTTAAATTTTGACGGCAGAATATTGTAAATTTCACGGCGACTTCTATCTGTAAAGCTGCAGCATTCATGCATTCCTTCTATTTCTCGACAGGTTTCTCACATGCTGAAGAAGACATGGTATGAAGCGAAGGTGAAGATGGACTGTAGGTTTCCTTTAAGAACCCGAAGGGGAACCGATCAGAGGACCATATCGAGTGCCCTGGAACCATCGCTGCCATCCAGCCGGCGACCCAGCTTTAATCCCGGAAGGAGACCTTCCACCCAGAAGCAGCTCATTGCTACACCGAACCACTGCGAGAACGTGGCGGATTTGGAGAAGCAGATAGACCCGGACGTCGACACGCCGATGGTCGACAACTTCGACAACATTAGTATCGGTAGCGGACTTTGAGCCGTGTACTTCAGAGCAAAATGTTAGTGATGCATTCTCAGTGACTACATTAGCAGACTGAGTAAGTGACCACAACAAGCCACGGAGCAAGGCAGTGTACTGATTTGGAGAGTATTTTCTCGGCATACATTATACTGATCGCATTTCCAACTGGCTGCTGAGAAACAATCAGTTGAACTCTCTTCGACTGACATCGGACATTTTCGTGTCACAAGTCACCGAAAGTTCCTGGCGGGACGAAACAAATGAGCGTCGGCTACGCAATGTTGCCAAATGTACTGTAAAACGGGAGAGACGGAGAGAGAGAGAGAGAGTTGATCAGCGCCGTTACTGGATAAAAGTTGCACAATAGTACACAAAGCACGGAACATTAGTACACAAAACACTCAAACGCTCTACAAACAAGCTAATAAAAATAACTTACAAAAACAGACATACGCTCGGCAAGGTTGTAACGGGAGAGGGATGTTACCCCTACAGCTTTTACTTCGAAACTGAGGTTGTTGACACTCATCGAGGAACACACCCTCGAAGACGATTGGTGGACAGATGGAGCTATGTAGATCAGACGCCAGTTGGTCCTGCGACCAGTATAGTTCTTCTGACCCTTGTTGAACACGGTTAAGAAAGAACACACACACTGAACCCAATGCCGGACCTAGGGATTTTGTAAACTGGCCATGAAAGAGGTTTATGTCTGCTATATTAGCAGTGAGCCCTATTTTTTCGCCATATTTTCCTGCATTCGCTGTTATGAGTTCCACCAGTCTTTGGACATACAACTGCTTATCAAGCTGATGATCGAAATCAGGGTATTCACAGTAGAAACACCCACCTGTTGACAAACTTCATAAAAGTTTTATTTGTTTGAAGTATCAAAACCCGTCCGGTTAATCTTTATGGTAACTATACGAAAAAAAAATGGTACCATTACATATTCGTTAATTTTCACAAAATTCCTCGATAACTCTAAAAAAAATGTACTGTGACTAAAAGAATTTGGTCCTGGCGAACAAATAATTTGTTTGTCGTCTATTTAAACAAATGTTTTATTGCTCTCATAGAAACTATAAAAAGAACACCCCCCTCTCAATCCCCACCAACCAACCTGCTGACACGCTTTCATCAAAATACTTCTTCCAGCAGGACAATGCTTCTACCCATAGAGCAGGGGCCCGTCCAGGAAGTCATCACCGATTCGATTCCGTTGTTGATCTCAGATCGGAACGCTCCTAATATAAGAGTAATTTAGAGTGAATTATTCTATGATCCTAATAAATGGTCCAATTAGTATGTAATTGGATTGTACGGAACGTCAAAGTCAGCTTTGAGGGAGCTGTGAAGCGTGTTGCAAGAAACACCTGAGTACATGTACTTTAATGTAAATAAGAATATATGTATATATATAGGCTATATTATATAAATGTATAAAACTGCTATCGCAATATTTATATCTTTTCCTCTATTGTGTTCAGTATTACTGTGTCTAATTTCAGCTTTCCCGTCGCTAGTGTTGCTTACATGTAGATTAGTGGTTCTGATTATTCATTTTTCCATATCCTAACCTTCAACGTGACCTTGCGTCCATATCTGTATTTTCTTAGTGTCTTTTTTTAGCCACTTTTGTCTCATAGTAATGTTTTTCTAAGGTAGGTGAACCAAAGGTGACCCTAGTTAAGCTTCTAGGCCAATTTACAAATCTCTAATGAGAGATACATTTCTGAAATTAAAAGAAATAACTCCTATAACTAATTGACATGTACCAAATGGATATTTTGTAACATTGCTTGTAACTAAAAAAAATTAGAAAATTGTACTTTAGTATTATACCGACTACCTGTTTTCTGGGGAAGCAAAAGAAACACTTATGGACATAATAGGAACACTGTATTTGATTAGGTTAGGTTAGGTTAGGTTAAGTGAGGTACTTATAATAATGAACAATTACACAAAGCAATAAATCACTTGAGCAATGCAATGAGGTAATCAGTATAATACTAAAGGACCAAAAGAGTTACAAAACCGTTACATCTGTTCCGCCCATAGGTCTCAAAGATGGCCCACGCTTGGCTTAGAATATGATGCTTGTGCTGAAGAAAACATATTTTATTCATGCTTATTCACGTTTCTACATCTTATAAGAGAAAATTGTTGGTGTCAAACTTTTGATTGTTGACGCATTATATACAGCAACGACGAATAGCCGACCTCCGTGGAGGACTATCAAACCAGGGGTTCCACAATAACTTAAATAAAATGGCTGCTGGCAGCCCGGAACAGTTCTTTTTCTGCATGGTGCACCTGACGGGGACTGGGTACATTGATGTACTGCCTTTTGTTAGCTGTGTTAAAAACTAATATGATTTTCGTAACATGGGCCACCTTGGGAATACGGGCTATCTTTGGCTCACCTACCTAATTCTTTAAGTTAACGGTAACGATGGTGATGAAGGATGAATTGGTGCCATAGATATTGACTACCAGACATTCTCTTTTCCCAGGACAAGTCTTAACATTCTACCCTTATATCCGTGTCCAGGAGGAATTTGAAAGAAATCATAATTATACTACTTTTTATGCATCGCTTAATTTGCATTAAGAGATGACATCTTTCAAGGATCCCGAAGAGTCGGGAAATTTCAATGGTCGTCTATTAAAAGGGTTTAATTCTCGAAGTATTCTCGACACTGCAAGCATCGGAAATTTCTTAGAACTGACAAGTTTCATTCCAGAAATTGCGAGAACAATCAACTCGGAGGGAAATAGCATGTAGAATTCAAGATTTCTCCAGTGTCTAGAAATCTTGGATATTTCCAAAGGCCTGCATTTTAAACTTTCCAGTCCTGATTCCGTCACGCACTACCTTCCCTGATGTCATTTCTTGTACATATGGGAATTTGTTACCCGTGTATTTATTTAACAATTAAATTTTGAACTGAAAATTTACAATTTTCACATTATTTGTTAATATCCTAGCATTATACGTATTTACTTACTGTCCGACATTTTGGAACAGTGTGTGCTACTCTGCTTAAAGCACGAATGTAACCATAGTCGTTGAAACAGAGACAAGGAATATCTAGGATTCAAACCGAAGAACACTTCCTTCTTTCATTTTATTTTTCATTCCTTTCTCTCTTTCTCTGTCTCTTCCTTCTTTAATTTTTCCATTTCTTTCGTTCTCTTTCTTCTTCCGTTTTCTTTTCTCTTTCTCAGTCTCCTCTTCCTTTTTCTCCATTTATTGCTTTGTCTTTTGTTTTCCGTTCGTTTCTCTGTCTACTCCTTCTTCTTTCTCCTCTCTCTCTTCTTCCTTTCTCCATTTCTTTCTCTCTTCTTCTTCTCTCCATTTCTATCTCTCTCTCTCTTCTTCCGTTCGTCTCTCTAATTCTGTCTCTACCTTCTTATTCCCAATTTCTTTCTCTCTCTGTCTTCTTCCTTTTCTCCATTTCTTTCTCTGTCACTCTTCTTTTTTCTCCATTTCTTTCTTTGTCACTCTTCTTCTTTTTCTCCATTTCTTACTTTCTCTCTCTTCTTCTTCATTTCTTTCGTTCTCTCTCTTCTTATTTTCTCCATTTCGTTCTCTTTTCTCCTCTTCCTTTTTCTCGATTCAGTTCTTTCTCTTTCTTCTTCCGTTTCTATATATATTTTTCTATCTGTCTGCTCCTCCATGTTTTCTCCATTTCTTTCGTTCTTTCTTCTTCCGTTCCTTTCTCTCTATCTCTGTCTCCACCTCCGTTTTCTCAATTTATTTATTTCTCTTTCTTCTTCCGTTCCTCTTCCTCTTTCTCTCTTCCTTCATTTTTCCATTTCCTTCCTTCTTTCTTCTTCCGTTGCATTCTACACATAGCCCAATCTATACGTAAATTACAGTTTTCATGGTTTAAGTACACAATGCAGACTACTGTAAATATTAATTTGCAACACTGTTTCGAAGAAAAAGTGTGATATTTCAATAACGTTGATCCGTTTCCAGCTGAAAACAATCATTTTTACAATAAGAAGAAAATAATTCCAAATTTCTCTTTTAAGCACCATCTGTTGGGAAAATGTAAAACGTAGACGAAAACAATCATTTTTAGCTTTCCCTTAATACATTCATGCTTACATCCATATAAAAGCTTGATCTGGCTTTTTTCCCCCCTGTAATTAGAATACATTGTATTAGACGGGCATCCATGACAGCACATCGCTTCAAGCGTCGAAGGGCAACCGCGAGAACATCAATAAGGGGGCTGTAGCATGTTCTGCATCACAGGAGCGCAACCGTGTTATTGACACGCAAAAGCAACATGTTATGTCGAGATCACTTCCTTTGATCCTTCCGTTCATCTCATTGCAGCCAATTAAATGCTCAGTGGCACACACGAAGGACAATGTTCCCTCGAACGAACTACACGTTTACAAAGGATGAAGTTTGAACTAAATAAATTTGACTTGAGAGACTGGCAACACTGACAGAGAATTTTTCCTTCCTCTCGTGTAACAAACCAAGCTGCAACAGCAGCACAATACCCCAATATAAGTGAGAGTCAGTGGCGGCGACTGGGTTCCAAAACTGAGGTGGCAAGGAATCGAAACTGGGGTGTGGGTACGGACAGTTCACTTTCGTAGATAAGGTTTTGCATAATGCGGGGGCAAAAGAGGCAAAAAGTGGTGTGGGCAACTGCCCTCCTAATCGCCGCCACTGGTGAGAGTAGACGTTGGAATGGCATTTTGAAGGATTTTCAATTACGAATTTTAACACTGCCACAAGATCAAATACATAATTCGATAACATTGATTAAAAAACCACGTTAAAATGATTAAATTCAGTGAGTGAATTTTGCTATGAGGATGTTGTAGGCCAGCACACATTCACGATCTGGACTATTTGTGGAGGTTATGTGAGCAGCACCACGCTCCGGCTATCTTCACCTGCCTCCAGGTACCCGTTTATTAGAGGCTGGCGCTAGGTGAACTCCAGAGGCGGTCAATGTAGGAACATTGTTGGAAAAATTACCACCTTAAATCATCCAACCCGGGAATTGAACTCAGATCTCCCGTGTGGCAGTGGCCCTACTGACTAGACTACCTCGGCTTAGAAGTAGATAGTGGCAGTAACAACATTAAGACATTTCTGAATTTTGTAGTTTTTATGAATTGTTGCTGTGTTAGCCATTTTCTTGTTCTGAAGAAAATAACTTTTATGGAACCAATATTTAAATTAAATTAAGAGTTGATGTAACTTTTTGTATGAATCATTGAATTAGTCGGTGGTCTCAGATCTGTGACACACGGCCACGAGTGCCAGAGTAGCTAGTCGCCAGTGTAATCGCCCACACTTTCTTATGTTTTGTTGTGTTTCAGCAAATTTTCTGTATTGCACGCTACTGTAGCATAATGTGACTAAGACTAATATCGCGGCTGCTGATACAGTGATGATTATGTATGATTTTCAAAGCATTCATAATTTATTCACTCCAATGCCAACGCTCCATCAGAAGACAACTGTTGCACTACAAAAGTTCATAATTTCAGCTTTTCCCTTCGCAAGATGGCGCCGTGTTGTGAACATATACAACTCTTCAAGTGCAGTCTTATTTTTCTGTTAGCTTTGTTTATTATGACGTATGCAACATTTAAAATATCAGAGTAGTTACTAAGTTACACAAATATACCCGTGGAGAAAGATTTTTACTATTACTAAGTGTCTACAAAAGTTATTATAAGACTCGTCTGGCTGGGGTCTACAAAGCTCTAAGTACACTTCGAAATGTAGTTCAAAGAAATGGAAAATGAAGACTCAACTCCACGACAAAGTATCACCATCTTATTAAAAAAAATGGCATGTCAGGAACAACAGCAGACGTTCTCTGTGTCTCTTCGCTGACACCAGACCATGGTCTAACTTCCAGAATACACATCGATCAGATTCAGCAAAAGTCAACCAGAGGCTAGGAGAACTAGACTGCACAATATCTTCAGAAACCTAGGGCTATCATTGGAGACTAGCATGAGGATCTACAAGACAATGGTACGACCAGCCATACTATGCCCATATATATTTCCCAGTGGAGCACAACAGCCAAATCCAGCTTGCATAAACTTCAAGTTCTCCAAAACAAGGCAGCGAGAATAATAAACGGGCACAGCCGATAAACCAGCAGATCCAGAATGACCTGGAGCTAGAAGCTCTGCAAAACATCACAACCAAAGTTAAATCCTTCTGGAGCAGCATAAGAACACATTCTAATCCAGCAGCACTGGTACACAGAATAGTCACCACCAGGGCTTCATGTCCCTGGTAACATCTTCCTTGCAATGGTCTTTCAGTCCATGTAAGGTAAGGACCACAGCCTCAACACAAGATGGACTGCAAGCGACAGGCACAGAGATCGCAGAATCATCCATACTGCAAGAACGATCCAATACCAATTGAAGTCAAGGAAACGACACTTGACAACAATCGCCAGATACTCAGTCACTGAGTCTACACTTTCTGCACTATATTTCCCCCCTGTTTCTGCCAATCCATTATGTTCATCAGTAATTGAAGTGCTGGGCTATAATGAGTCCATCACAGATTGAAGTGATGAAATAATGAATGCGAATGAATTCGCAGATTTACAGCCATGAAGCAAGGACCGTGACCTTTTCACGCAAGAGATGTTATACGATAAAGCGCTGTTTCATTCCAATCGTTCCATTGATTACGATTTTTCCTTCCCACTATATTGTCTCGAAGGCGCTAAAGAACCTTGTAACGCTGAAGCTAACAATGGAAGAGATTCGTGGCCTCATAACAATCCGCAACTTCATCAAGTCATGTCTATTATTAACAATAATGCTTAACAATATAAAGGCGCTGCGCAATAATGAATAGCTTGTTTCTTTTGGTTTCAGGTTATATGAGTAGGACGTTCTTCAAGGTTTTCAACAGAAGCAATTAAAGATGGGCCCGAATTTAGCGCCGAGGGGATACAGCCACGGGCTTCTTCTACAAAAGGGCCTCCCGTGGAGAAAATGCTTTGAAAAGGACCACGAAATGAAAAGAGGAAACATTTGTAGCATAATTATTAAAAAAAATATATACTAACCATTAGAAAAAACTTGGCCTAATAGTTATAACTGAAGTTGTATGCGGCAGCCTGATGATAACGTTAGCTTCGGTCTGAACTGAAGGCAAGTGCTTGTCCCAAGTTTGAAATGAATTGAACTACGGGTAACTAATTTCGTCAGCTTTAAATATTCATAGATTTTGTACTCGTGAGTGTTTCAACAATATTTTACACTAATTACTCGTTACTAAAATATGTAAAATATGAGCTTCGTAAGTCGGCCTTCGTGGCGGAGTGATTACACAGCGCGCCCCTGCCTGCATATGGGTGTTTTTGATTGATTGATTTTATTTTACTAAGCTTTTCTTCCACTTTTGGCTAATCGCGATGATGAGGATGAGTGATGATATGATGAAATTTGTGAAGGGACACTCGCGAAGTACACCCATGCCGGGATTCGAACCCGATACACCTGGCATTGTAGCGCGCTGTGCTAACCGCATGGGTGTTCTCTGCGAGTGTCCATCAATTTTATCATATCGTTCTCATCGTCACGATAAGCCAGAAGTGACAGAAAAGCGACGCTAAATATCAAAACTCAATTCAACCCAATTCATCTCGCACAAACCGAGCTGGCATGTTTAGTACGTATAAAATTTCAAAAAAATATTGTACAGGTATAACTGCGTTACATGTAAATAGTACACACCATCTCTCTGGGTTATATAAAGCCATCTCCAATTCCAACTTCGTCCATGGGAGCTCTGACGTCACAGCACAATGTAGTGAATACTCTGCCACTTGTTCTTGATACTAAGACGTTACTCAGTGTAAGGTAAAGTGGGGCAGGACTTTGGCACTTACACTGTTTGATGGATCCACTCGAAGATACTTTTATTCCAAACTGCTGAAAGTTTTAGCAAGAGAAAAGTAAGAGCACAGTATTGCGCAGATGACACAGAGAATACAGTCTTAAGAGACCCGCAGATGTCGCCTCGAGGGTTGCTGGCTTCCGCAATGTACTACACAGATGCAGTCTCTTAGCACCTACGCAAGAAAGCTGTTACTTATCAGTTTTCCAGTTTCCTGTCGCCCTATCATATTCTTTCTGGCTTGAGCAACCAGCTTGCACTTGCGTTCCGTGCAGTGTGAGCTTCCCGCCTGTAAAGTTGAAGTCCTGATTCGAACTCCACTTTACTTCAAAGAAAGTTCCGAAAGCTCAGTGTGCCTCTGAAGTCCACATGGAGCCAAATATATCCACCCCTGAAACCTTTCCCACGAATAGCGTCCGTTTTAGGACCTGACAGCTCTTGTCAAGTTTACATGGAGTAAATGAGATGTTACCAGTTCACTTTCTTTATAGATTTCATAACGTGAGCTTTCGGTTACCTTTGCCAGGTTATTTTTTTTATACAATATGGAGACCTTGGGAGTGTAACGTGGTAGCAGTTCGTGTTGGATGTCTAAAAACTGCAGGTAAACGTGACAACAGAAAAACAGGTGTTGGCTCGAGCTATGTCAAAGATACCGAACTGGCGTTCCGATCAGGGCTTTAACTAAACACGACACCCGAAGGCCAGTAAGTAGCGGGGCATGAGTGAGGGAACCACGTGCGGCCAGAGCTTATCACGGTTTTTTCTGCCATGATAACAATGCCACCCTGCACAGCTGCTCACGAATCAGATGACGTCAGGTTTCCCACTGCGCGAACGCGACCGACGAAGCCTCCTGTCTAGCTCTCTCCCTTATTTCTAATACATTATCGCTGTTCCCTCTGCATTCCACACGTGCATACGAGAGCGCTCTTTCACAAGTACGGCGAGTTGCCTAGTCCTGCTGTAGGGAAATAAATAAAGTAAAAATTCAGTCTGGGTATCGTAGGGAGAAATGATAATTTGTGAACAGTACAGCCCAAGTTCCTTGATCTTAAAATTGTTAAGCAGTACTATACTGTTAATTTTGTACTATTTAGTATCATGTTTATACACCTCTTTTCTCCTGGCCTTCAATTTTAAATTTTTAGACATTTTGATCTGTGCCCAGGACCATCCTTCTTATTTTTATTTTTGTTATTTAGTTTCGCCTTTCTGCCAATTTTGGCTAATCACGACGATGAGGATGAGTAATGATTAGATGAAATTGATGTAGAGAGCGCCCATGCTCAGACCGGGATTCGAACCCGGTACCTTTGAAGTCGTAACTCGCTATGTTAAACACTCCGACACTGAGGTCGGCTGTGCGGGACAAATTTACTACTAAATGCTTGCGAAATCGTTGGACGCATAATGTTTTGAACCCTACATTAAATATTTGAAAAATACGTGTGGTTCCGTTGATGTATGCAAGAGATATTTTAACGTATTTCACCAATTTTTTTGTCTCCAACGCTAACACCGAAATAATCCGAAAGGAAATATTTTGCGCGAAGCTAAGGGAATTTCTCAGTGCCAAGGTGATAGTAATGACGTACTTGAAACAACTTAATTGAGAGAAGAAAAGATAATTAGACCAATTGTGTGAACTGAAATCCGTCACAAGGTTAATACAAGAGCAATAATATTGAAATTGAACATGTTGGTTCCCAAGCTCCATTTCTTAGGTGGAACAAATAACGCTTAGACGGGGAAAAAATTTATTCAGCGGAAACTCACCATTTTTTTTAACTCAGCATTCTTATGGTGATCAAGTTTTGTTTGCCTACATTTCAGGCGTCAGAAAATTCACGTAAGTATGGAAAACTACTTTACGTGAAACCCTTGCCTTAGTCAATCTGCCTGTTGTCCCCTTTCACGCTTAATCCGTACAGCACTTACCCCTTTCGCGCTCAATCTGTCTGGCTGTTGTCCATTTCGCGCTTAATCTGTCGAGCTGTTGTCCCTTTCGCTCTATATCCGCCTTGTTGTTGTCCCCTTCGAGCTTAATTCGATTAGCGCTTGACCCTATGGCGCTCAATCTGGCCGACTGTTATCCTTTTCGCGCTTAATCCGTGTAGTACGTGCCCCTTTCACGCTAAATTTGTACGGCAGTTGTCCCTTTCGCGCTTAATTCGCTTTACTGTTGTCTCTTTGGTGCTTGATCCACCTGGCTGATGTTGCTTTCGCACTTAAGGCGTCATTCTGTTGTCCCCCTCGCACTTAGTCCATATAGCACTTGCACTTTAACACTTAGTCTGTGTAGCACTTTACCCTTTCGCTCTTAATCCGTGCATTGCTTTCCCCTTTCGCTCTTAATCCGTATAGCGCTTTCCCCTTTCGCTCTTAATCCGTATAGTGCTTGCCCTTTTCGCTCTTAATCCGTGCAGTGCTTGCCCCTTTCGCTCTTAATCCGTATAGCGCTTTCCCCTTTCGCTCTTAATCCGTATAGTGCTTGCCCTTTTCGCTCTTAATCCGTGCAGTGCTTGCCCCTTTCGCTCTTAATCCGTATAGCGCTTTCCCCTTTCGCTCTTAATCCGTATAGTGCTTGCCCTTTTCGCTCATAATCCGTGCAGTGCATTCCCCTTTCGCTCTTAATCCGTATAGCGCTTTCCCCTTTCGCTCTTAATCCGTATAGTGCTTGCCCTTTTCGCTCTTAATCAGTGCAGTGCATTCCCCTTTCGCTCTTAATCCGTATAGCGCTTTCCCCTTTCGCTCTTAATCCGTGCATTGCTTGCCCCTTTCGCTCTTAATCCGTATAGCGCTTTCCCCTTTCGCTCTTAATCCGTGCATTGCTTGCCCCTTTCGCTCTTAATCCGTATAGTGCTTTCCCCTTTCGCTCTTAATCCGTATAGTGCTTGCCCTTTTCGCTCTTAATCCGTGCATTGCTTGCCCCTTTCGCTCTTAATCCGTATAGTGCTTTCCCCTTTCGCTCTTAATCCGTATAGTGCTTGCCCTTTTCGCTCTTAATCCGTGCAGTGCATTCCCCTTTCGCTCTTAATCCGTATAGCGCTTTCCCCTTTCGCTCTTAATCCGTGCAGTGCTTTCCCCTTTCGCTCTTAATCCGTATAGCGCTTTCCCCTTTCGCTCTTAATCCGTATAGCGCTTTCCCCTTTCGCTCTTAATCCGTATAGCGCATTCCCCTTTCGCTCTTAATCCGTATAGTGCTTGCCCTTTTCGCTCTTAATCCGTGTAGTGCTTGCCCCTTTCGCTCTTAATCCGTATAGCAGCTTTCACCTTTCGCTCTTAATCCGTATAGCGCTTTCCCCTTTCGCTCTTAATCCGTATAGTGCTTGCCCTTTTCGCTCTTAATCCGTGTAGTGCTTGCCCCTTTCGCTCTTAATCCGTATAGCAGCTTTCCCCTTTCGTTCTTAATCCGTATAGCAGCTTTCCCCTTTCGCTCTTAATCCGTATAGTGCTTGCCCTTTTCGCTCTTAATCCGTGTAGTGCTTGCCCCTTTCGCTCTTAATCCGTATAGCAGCTTTCCCCTTTCGCTCTTAATCCGTATAGCGCTTTCCCCTTTCGCTCTTAATCCGTATAGTGCTTGCCCTTTTCGCTCTTAATCCGTGTAGTGCTTTCCCCTTTCGCTCCAAATCCGTATAGCAGCTTTCCCCTTTCGCTCTTAATCCGTATAGCGCTTTCCCCTTTCGCTCTTAATCCGTATAGTGCTTGCCCTTTTCGCTCTTAATCCGTGTAGTGCTTGCCCCTTTCGCGCTCAATCAGTCTGACTGTTGACCTTTTCTCCCTTAACACCTTCATATCTTCGCCTAACGTTCTCTTTAGCGCCAAGTCTGTACCGCGGTTGTTCCCACCGCACCGTCATCTACCGTGAGAGATCACAGAGGATGAGGAGCAGACTACACACACACAAAGGCCATGCGTCCGCCCTTGAAAGCTTGCCTTGAAACACGTCGACTCACGTGTTGCAACCAGCCACACACACGCCGCTTAGACTCCGTTCGAAACAGAGCCTCGAGTGTGTATACGGTGACCCACTCGACGTACGTAAGGTGTCCACAAGTCGCAGAGGCGGCAACACTTCAGGTGAGTGACATTCCGTTGTTTCTCTCACGTAAATTATTACGTCAGGTCCTGGGATGCACTCGGTAATAACTGAGCAACAATTTTCTTTGGCAATTGTTGGCAAGAAAGACATTGCAATTAGTTATATTGTTGAGTAACTTCAAATGCAAGTTATCTTTTAAAAATATATACGTAACTCATTTAAAGTTTTACAAGTTTTTTTTAACGAAAATAACTCAGGGTACCTGGCATGTACTACGTTTCTGTATACATGCAGTCCTCGGGTTACAGGGGGAAATAACAGGGGGAAGGCAGTGGACAAAGTAAGCTTGGGCAAGTACAGGGGTTTAACCAGAATTGTCAATTAGGGATGTAAACTCTGTTTTAGGGGGTAAACAGCGCTTGAAGTGGAAAATGTTAGGTGGGGAATGTTTGGGGTTAGCTCGGCGGATGCTTACATGGGGGTGTCTTGCAAAAATATTGCTAGCCGGGGGGATACCCCCGCATCACCCCTCACTTGGAGCACTGGGTGCGAAGATGTATTTTGTGCTAAAATGACCATAAATCTGACTTTTACTGAATTTTAGGGGGTGTTAAGGGGGGAGGTGTTGAGGGTGTGTATATAAATCACTGGGATGGGCTATTAAGATGTGGGCTACTTGAACTGCTTGAAGTACTACATAGCCTCCGTAACGTTTGTTAGCATAGCCTCCAATGACATCAGGTATCCCGGGTTTGAATCCTGTGGAAGGCATTGGTATTTTCGATTCTAATCATGCAAAGGAGCAAAAAGTCAAAGATAAACATTTAGAAAGATAATAGAGACATACCAACACTAAAAAAACGATTATCACTCCCATCAAAGAGTTCGTTTTCTGGTGGCAACTCTGAGATGTTGCTGTCGACACAACATTATGATGGCAATGGAAGGTACTTAAATAAGAAGAGACCACGCGTCACCCGAAAAAAAACAAAAAAAACCCACCGCTTGACAGGCCCTGGGTCTCAAAGGAAAGAAAAACATAATTTTATCTCACTGCTTAAGTTTTAATGCATCGATGGGTGCGTGTATAAGAAACCAACAGGAAAAATCATATAGATTGTCTCAAACGTGCGAGCTCCTTTTCTTCCAAACAATTGTTCAAGCATTTAAGAGAAATCCGATTAACAATACATTACAGAAAAGAAATTGTAAGCGAAGCGAGCAAGAAAATTTTCAGATCCAAATTTTTGCAAAATGAAAACAATTTTGATGAAATATGGCGCAAAAATTTTAATGATTTTAATGGAATGTCATGGCATTCTCTTCTACAATTTTTTACATTTATATCGTTCGACGTTCAGGGCTAACTCCCCTAGCTACGGCTCTGAACTTGACAAGACTGCAAGAACATTTTACGAAACGTATTTTTATTTGTATAAAATTTGAAATCGAGGGGGCAATTGCAGCTCTGTGTCCCCTGCAGGTGTTCTTGGCCGTCTGGAAGAAATAATGCTACTCTTAGATTCTGCTAGTCTTGCTTTCCTTTACTTCCATGTTTATCCCCCCAAATTGATTTCCGTCCAAGGATGGGGGGCCAATGCCCCCTATCGTCTGTGGTTGCGCCACAGCACCACCTTTCACCGTAGTTCCTTTGAACTTTCATTGGCTTTGAAATACTTCATTTTCTTTAAGAGTATAATATCGTTTAATAACGGCGATAAGATTCCTGTATCTTAAATTTCTAGGTGAAAATATAATAATATAGGGACATGAACGTCTGGAAGGGGGCCAAGGATGGCCACATATCCCCTTACAAACAGAATGTCAACCTAAAAGTACATTTTCACACGTATAATTTATTTCAGTCATAATAATTTACATTAATTATTATAATGGGGATGCAGGAATGCGATAATTTCAAATTCAAGAGGTGTTTTTTGAGGGGGCAACACTATTATCGGGGTAATATGCCCCATGGAAAAATATCTTCCTTGTTCTTCAGTGGAAAAAAATTTGCAGACGTTCATGATTAGGCGGGGCATTGGCCCCCCTTGCCCCTCCTTGTGCAAGCCTATGGCTACAATCCTTCGAAATAGGCATCCAAGGTCAATTGGACATTATTTCTACTGCTATTCAAACGCTAGGTTTTGGGAGAACAAATCTCTCGTCTTCGTGTGAACAATTTATTTTTGTCGGAGATGGGGATCGAACCTACAAATCTAGTGAGCTAACCAATTACTCCGCGAAGAACACCTCTAAATATCCACAAACCGTAGAGATTACTAACTTAAACAAACAAACTATTAATAAACAACCTAAAAGCACAAATAGAAAATATACTACTGTGACAAAAAAAGTTCAATTTCATCCCCCCCCCCCTCGTCACACCTGTTAGCAGTGGCGGCGATTAGGGGACAGTTCCCCCCTCCACTTTTCGCCACTTTTGCCCCACACAAAACCTTATATACTGTATTTGCCCCCTAGTTTTGGCACCTTGCCCCCCCCCCCCTCCCGGTTTTGGAACCCAATCGCCGACACTGCTTGTTAGCAACATGCTACTCACGTTCTGACGCAAATATTTTTATGAACTTTGAATGCTTGAATTAAAAACTTGTTCAAGATGCAGTTAATATTTCTTGCTCTCAAATGTGATGTAAACAAACAGTGATAACACTTCCGACATTGTGAAACTGTAATTTCATTGTTTGTGAACACATCATTGTTGTTGGGTAAAATTGTAGTAGTAAATAAACTTGCTTGCTTTATCACACATTTAAAATTATGTGAAGATGTTGAAATTTTGAGGAAACTTTTCTGCAGGCTCTATGAGTTTATGAGTACTATAATTCTCCCTGAATATAGGTAATAAAAAATATGGAACAGTAGAATAGGCAGGAGAGGAAGGAACCGTCGTTGTCTATTCATGCAGCTGCTAGAGTCAGGTTGTTTTCATAACGTCTCTAGCTCATTGTGCAAGTCAGCGAGCTTGCTGACAGTGGAGAGCCTGTGCAACAGGGCATGGGATAGGTGCTGCGTTGAAATAACGTCAGCGAATCACCGGGATCCACGCTTCTGATAGGAAGGTTAGGCCGGTGTAACTCGCTTTCGAGCTGCAAATGCAGAACAGAGAGATGTTACGAAAATAATCGCACTATACCTTCCTCTTCGCTGCAAAGATGGGTAGACAATGCTGGTTCCTTCCTGCCATCATGAAATAGGCAAGGTTTCGCATTGAATTTCGGGTTCTCCTCTCTGTCTAGCCTTCTACCTCATAGTTCAGAGTAAACAGAGCTGCTCAATTCGCACAATATGTTAATACAAGGATCCTCACTCTTGCCTCCTTCCAATGGCCGTTCGCAGTTCATGATTTGCAAATCTCTTTCTCCCGCCAACTTGCATTTCCACTCTTAAACGTTTTTACACGATCCACGTGTTGGCCTTGACTGAAATAATTGGCCTGCAGGTTAAATAAGTCAATCCGGTTTTCCTCCACTTCCGTTTTCCACCTTGGGCCGCTTTCGTTCTTATGTAAGCGATTGGCATCCTGCAACACTTCCTCCAGCAGCATTCCAAGCGCAATCATCATGTGAACCTTGACTTTCGATGTTATTTTATTTTCCTAAATTCAGTTTTGACTAATCGTATTATTTCTCTTGCATTTACTAGGGACGTTCAATATATAAGTTTCCCTGTGCTATAAAATATTGTATAAAGCAATGCCATTAAAAAGAAGCACATGGTTGACAAGCGACATCCTTTGTCTACAAGGAACAACAATCGATTCGTTATCAGACGTGAAGGCGCATGCGCTCAAGGGCGAAAAGTAAATGCTTGTTCGGAAAACGCGGGCTCGCGTCATAAGGAGTTCAGAAGCATGGATGCTAAGGGCGTTCTGCTTATGGACTTTTTGGAACGAGGAAGAACAATTAATGCTGACCGTTATTTTCAAACATTGGATAAACTGAAAAACGCAATTCGACATAAGCGACCAGGTCTCCTGTCAGCTGGTGTCATTCTTCTTGACGATGGCGCTCGCCCCCACTCAGCAGTGCAAACACAACACAAAATTGAAGAATTGGGGTGGGAACGGCTGCCCACCCTCCATACAGCCCCGATTTAGCGCCGAGTGGTTTCCATCTTTTTCCGGTGTTAAAGTCTGAATGGCAAGGTTACCATTTCGAAACAGATGAAGAAGTGAAGCGGAATGTGAGAATAGTGCTCAATAGCCAGAGCCCTGATTTTCTTGCAAAGGGTATGGACAAATTGGTGCAACGGTGGAACAAATGCCTGAATCTCTATGGGGATTATGTGGAGAAGTGATGAAGGATCCTCCTACACATGTATGTATAGTTTTCTAATGTATCTTAAAAATATATTTTTTTTACAGCATAGGGAAACTTATATATTGAACGACCCACGTAGCTCAAATCTTATTTACCCGCAGTTTCTAAAAGTGTAATACCAAGTTACGCCTTGTTTTATCTCTGGCTATTACTACGTTTGACCTATTTGCCATTGTCATTGCTGTTAATATTGAGTGAGTACATCGTTATTGTAATTGCGTTGAGAAATAGTCGTTATATGCAACAGAAATTACAATACATTTTTGTCATTCAAATACCGCAAGCTTCAGTAAAATCGGACTGTTGTTTCCTGAGATACAGCTTTTCAACATCAATATGAACCTTTTAGACATACTTACAAATCCGTTTATAAATCAGAAGAAACTCAAGTGTCAACTTCACTTCCACGTAGTACACCCCTTGTTGCAGACTAACGATGCTCTGGCGTCTGAACTCACAGCAAGTAAATTTCCTGGGTTGTATCAGGTCCGTGTGTTTGTGGCAGTGCTTTTCATCTTATCGCCGGTCATCCTCATTGTCGCGATTAAATCCGTTCGGTAAAAACACTTTTGAATTTCAGAAAAATCGAAAAATGTACATGATCAACAATAAGCGAAGCCCATTTCCGCATTCTAGAAGCTTCTTAAGAATGTAGTACACTCGATGGATTCTGCCAGAAAGTTCCAGATGCTAACAACACGACCAGACACATAACGAATAGACCACCGTGGGTCCATAAAATACAGGGTAATCCAAAACGAATGGTGCAACTTTACACAGTTATTATGACGTTACTATTTATGATAGAAAATCATATATATTACAATAGTAATATAGTAATATAATGAGACAATGGAACTCTTAGCGAAGATGCAACATTGCAAACAAATCCACAACTGCCGAGCTAGAACAAATGAACAATTACAGAAAATTTCTTACTCACCTCTTCTCTATTCCAACTCAGTGAGCTTCTCCTAGATCCTTCAGTCGCATATCACTAGGTGCACGAAGTGGATACGTACGGGCGAGTGTGTTCTACTTTTCTGCGGTGCGTCTGAAACAGAATTTTAGGAGCTGGAAAAGATAAATGTTTGAATAAACAAAACACGTTTGGTTACGTTTATCGGCAACCATAAAAAAATATATTCTTTACCAAATTTGGTAACTTTTACCAAATTATTTCGTAACTCTAAACAAACATGTACGATTACTAAAATAGTTTGGTTCTATGGAACAATTATTTATTTGTCGCCTATTTGAACTAATATTTGGTGACCAAAATCCACTATTTTTGGTTGTTTCAACCATTTTCCACTGTTAATCAATAAAACGAGGTCTATTTAATAATATTCTTCCAATACAAATTGCAAATTGATCTATTTTTTCATATTTTTGGAAATATCCTTAACTGAGCAGGAAAGACTGCGAATGTGGGCGTGATATTTTCACAGTGGCTGTAAACTTTATGAAACAATGATCTAGAATATCCTAAAGAATTGCTTTTCTGAACACATTTTATTTTCTTGCAATTTTAAATCGTATTAACCGACCATCAAAAACTTTCAGCCTCAGAAATTTGTCGTATATTTGCTTATTGGAAACTCAACTTGCATATGCATAAAAACACATTCAGAAGAGGAAAAAAGGGGTAAAATATTGTGTAAAACTTCTATATTCAATTCAAAGCAAACTTTGACATTACTAATCACGTCACAATGATTGGAAATCAGTGCGAACCGCTTCGTTATATGACCACTGGGAACTGAAATCGGAACAATTGTCTCAAATCAAGTGACATTTGACCAACTCGGGCTATGTGCGACCTCCTTGAGTGAAAGGAGTGCCTTTGGTTCACAGTTCTCGAAGGAAAGCAGAGTCGATGCGTGAACAGCACCAAAGTCCGGAAGAGATCCATTAAGTGGGTCCGCCAAATTCTTCGTGCACACCCACGGATAAGGTTACATAACACAATCCCTGGGCACTCTCTAGGACTCATCTTCCTCTTGTCTGCAGAAGGCCGAAAGAACCACGTGGTTCTTTTGGATTTATAGACTGGTTTGGTCTTTGGATGATGTGAGCCTCTGTTACGAAAGACCATGTCTGTATGCACCACACGTCTGGCATGCATCTGTGTCGCATGCAAATAAAATGCAAAAGGTTCAGTCGTTTTGCATTTTTTGTGTGTGTTAGATCCCATTAAGGGTTCTCTTCAGTGGTTACTTGGTATGTTGGTGCTAAGGACAAAGTCTAGTTGCTTTTGATTGACTCCACACTCACTTCTACAAGCCGTTCGAGAGTAGAGGGACACACACACATGTGGAAGCAATCTTAAATGCATCTTCAGTTACTGGTAAGTACTATATTGATAAATTCAAATTCAATTTACGCCTTTGGAATAGCTTACTACGTCTGTTTACTTCCTTGCACGTTATTTTTTTTTTATTTAGTTTATTTTACTTCGCTTTTCTGACACTAAGATGAGGATGAATGGTGATAAGGTGAAATTGATGAAGGGACAAACGCAAATATATATATATATATAAGGACACAAGTTCAGACGCCAGAGCCTTGTTAGTCTGCAAAAGGCAGCTCAGGGTGTGCTACTTTAGCAATTCGATGGGTTCCGTTTAGGTAATGCCTTACGTTCTCTATGCCAGTAAATGTAAAATATGGAATATATATATATATATATATATATATATTAAATAATTAGACATTCGTGAAGGTACATATAGTCTAGGTTTTTGCATATTTTCAATATCAATTAATTGCTGGGAAAGGAACAAGAAAGTGGAAGGAAGCGTCTGGATCTTCACTTAAGGTTCCATCTCAGCATTGAACCAGTTTATCCAGAATTGTCCACCTGCGCCTCCTTAGCGAACTGCGTCGACTCACAAACTTGCCACCTCCCTTTGTGAGTTTCATCCAATCTTCACTCGTTCTTATTGTCGCAATTAACCTACCAGGACAGCAAGACAGAGTAAAAGAAGATTACAGGACAGGAATTTTCAATGTAGAGACATAAGTACGTTTGTACGGGGGTGTAAAGGTGAATTCAGCACCAAAATGGCTACAGATCAGACACTTGTGAATAATATAAAATAGTGTGTTCATGATTGTGTGGATATAGCACTCGACGGAAAATCCTTAATAAGTGTAGGAGGTCGTGGAATTTGAACCTGCATCCTTGCGAACGGAAACTATAGAGGGAAATGGTATATAGACTGCAAAAGTTGGTCTTGGAGTAACAGTTAGGTGTCACTACAACTCAATTAGCAGCATAAAGCAACTTCCTAATATGCAGTGATCATATTTAACCAGTGCCGCCAGTAGGAATGTTGAGATACCTCCTGTCCAAGGCTGTACTGTCTTGTATTAACATGCTTGTTTACAGCTTCCAGATGAAAGCAGCTCTTGTTCTGGTGGTGCTGTGGTGTGCTGTTTGCACTGGCAGGAGGGCTGAGTTGAGGCAAGCGGGCATCAGAACGGCCGCCAATTTTTATACCAGCTTCGCTTCTCTCTTCCATGTCGAACCAAGGCTTGAGGTAGGTACTTCCAACAAACAGACTTAATTAAGAGTTACTTATGTCAAATAACTACGAAATAATCTAACAAATTCCTACATTGCACTAGTAGTCCAGGACCTGGCTATAGTTCTGTAGGAGAGTTTGAGTATAGATATTTTTATGCACTAATGCATAGTAGGTGTCCAAATAAGTATTTTTGACTTGGGTGGACATCCGCCACCTGGTACATTTTCCCGCTATGACGTCATCAAAGATGGCGGCCACTCAATCACAAAACCGCTCATATCTCTGTTAATACTTGACCAATTTTGCTGGAAATTGAGTCAGTATCCTGTACCTATTTAGAAGGTGAATAGAAATGATTTGTAAACCGTTTTGTCTGTTGTTTATTGTTCTTCTAGTTTTTTACATAAAAAAGATCCATAGATACTTTCATTTAATATATATTGCAATAATTCAATATTACTGTTGAGTTTGTTTTTAAGTTCACATTATGCACAGAAAGGCTCATCGAGACTGGACCTACAGTTTTAATGTGGGATCCGAAACACTGTGCGATGTGCTTCCACCTTGAAACGAACCCGGGACCTTCAGCAAAAGAGAGAAGCATCAACAAGCAATAACGTATCAGGGCAGGGGCGCCGACTTGTCAAAATTATTGGGGGGGGGGCTCTGATCACTGAAATAAATGAATGAATGACTCACTCCCTCCCTTTTTAAAAATAAAAATTACGGCTTCGTATAGCAGTTTTTAAGCAGCTATTAAATGCATTCATGCAAATGAAATGTAACATGAAAAACGTTTAGAAAATGTTTCAAAGTCTCTTTATGTCTTTTGTGTCTGCTCATTTGTGTTTTATATAACAATTAACATTTTTATTGAAAAGTATATATTTACATTAAGAGACCAACCTGAGTTTTATGCCGGCCTCGGTAGCCGAGCATGTTGGGTGGTCGACTCAACTCGCTTTGATCCAGAGGTCTCGGGTTAGAGTTCCGGCGAGGGCATGGGTGTGTTTTAATGTTCGCAACAGACATGTGATGGGTTGCAAATAACCCATAAAATAACGAATATTTACAATATTTAACAGTTTTATTTAATTATTTACATAAAGGCTAACACAAATCGCAGGAAAATAGTTTTACTTTTTTCTTCTTGCTACAATATTTTACTTTTTAAATTTAATTTTGCAATAATAAAAAAAATAGCATGTACACTAAGATATAAAGTGACATACACAACAAAAACATATGAATATGATTTTAAAATAAACCAAAGTTGCTCTATGCAGTGAGTTACTTTTTTTATGAACTCATTAACGAGCGGTCTCAGGTCCAAATTATCAAGCATAGTTTGAGTACTGCTAAGCTGCTTAGTCTCTTCTGCCACATTGTAGATCTCAAATATGTCTTTATTCGGCTAATAGCACTAAATGACCTTTCGGCTGTGGCTGTAGTCACTGGCACAGTGTGGAGGACCATCATGAATTTGGTAACTTCAGGCAGAAACTCCTGGAGGGTGCTGTCTTCCAAAAGAAACTTCCTTATGTCACGCATTGTAGTTAGAAACACTTTCTTCTGTTTGGCGATATCACCAAGCATGGACATGTGTAAGGAGAGCCTATCGGCATCCAAATCTTGGCGAAAGAATTCTCGCGTTTGCTGAAAGTTTGTTGTGCAACTGTTGACAGTTGAGATGCATTCACTCTCTACGGCTGTTAATTTTTGTAGTCCTGTAGATCCATGTCCTTGTTTAACACATGATTTTGCTGTGTCACACGTTAGTGTATATTGATGTATAATACTATTTTGGAGTGTAGAACTTGTGATGTTTGGCAGCATCAGGATTTTCAAGTCTCTTAGGGACGTGACGCTGCCAGGGCAATTCTGGCTCATCAACGAGGCTGGGTTTGCCCTCTGTGCATTTCAACCAGAACAACTGAAAACACATTCGCTTTTCTTGAAAGATGTCAGTCAAGTATTTTAGTTTTGATTCCACTTCTGTAGCACCAATGCGTGGAGACTGCATCTTACAGTTTACCTCTTCTATTGGACCCATCACATGGCAGTAGAGGGAGAGAAAGAAAAATGTCTTGAAGTGAAGCATTGTTTCCAGGCATCCAGCATATTTTAATGCTGCGTCAGTAGAATCTTCTTCAGAAAATTTCTCAAGAAACTTGAGAACGTTTTCATAGTTCCTTAAGATCTGTTGGATACTGGAGACTCAACGTCCACCGACGAGGGCAAAGTGGTCGCAGTCCAGTATGGCCAGCCTTCTCATTCACATCAATAATATTCCAAAATATTTGCATTCTTTTAGGGAATTCCCAAACAGTCTTTAACAAGTTGTTGGCTAAATTCATTATGTCTCTGATTAATATATGTATAATAGTAAATAATAATTATATACTTAGTACATAGTAATAAGTCGTGTGTTTTGCTGTCTCCAGTCATAGCCCCCCCAAAGTTGATGGTTTAGCGGTCTCAGCCCCCCCAAAGTTGATGGTCTAGAACATTTCAAATGTGTATTTAAAGTTAAGTTCATGTGGCACAATTCAGAGTAAACTTTACAAGAGAAGAAAAATAATACATTAAATCTTCTTAAGCAAGATTATTTGAGGGGGCTCTGTCCCCACATCATTAACATTGGGGGGGCTCGAGCCTCCCTAAGCCCCATGGAGTCGGCGCCTATGTATCAGGGAATTGTGTATTCAGGAGACCAATTTCCCGTTTGTGTTGGGCGGAACGTGGTTAAATAGGGCATTGACTCCCCACAATTTTCAATACCTTGGAGGAAATTTTACAACATAAAACACAAACATATTGACCGATTGAATTCTTTGTACTTCGCTTCTCTACCACTTTGGGCTAATCGCGAAGATGAGGATGAGTGATGATATGATGGAATTAATGAAGGGACACTCACAAAGAACACCCATGCCCAGGCTAGGATTCGAACCCGGACACCTATAATTATATGTAGCTTAATTTCTGCTGCTAGAGAAAGATGAAGGGAACTATGCAGAGGTTCATATAGAAGGGTCTATGGCCAGGAAATAGGTTATAGTTGTTACGATAGATCTTTGAATCTCAATAACTTGCATTAATTAGGTGCTTTACTGGCCCGCTTGTAGACAGGGTTGTTAAAAGGTCCAGAATCCATAAATTCTAATAGGTTATATTGGGTTCCGCTGCAGGACCGGAACCTTTTTCTCGCACAACTTAAATTCGGTCCAAGTTGCGTATTGTTTCATTAAAAAAAGGTTCCTGGATAGTATTTAAATTTATCCGGAAAGGTCCTGAACAGTATTTAAATTCATCCGGAAACAATTTTCCTGGTCCGTATTAAAATTCACCCGAAAAAAAGGTTCCTAGACAGAATTTAAATATGCACTTTACAGATAAAAGGTTCTTCACGGTCCAGAACCAAATTACACTTGCTGATTTCCTCTCCTGGACCGGAATTGAATTTATTTAAAATTCTTGGACCTTTAACAACCCTATATCAAACCGTTAAGACCAACAATGGATGGTAAGAATGATGAAATTCCGGAAGATAAGTGGCGATTGTTCAACTAAACGATACGTTGCATGAATTCCAACCATTGCTTAACGCACGCTTTCCAGTCGATTAACTTTACGATATGAAGATACGTCATTGGACGCACACTGGGATTTGTTGCGATGGTAATAAAACTTGAGGTGCTGCAGAATGGGGAACGGAACGCGAAGGTTTGACGGCTTGGTCGGAATGCCCTTGAAAAATACGGGAAATATCTTAATAATGGGCGTTCTTAACAATTGCTCATGTTTAATTCATGTCTGACAGTAGTCATTGCTTCCGATTGGCGAGTGTTTGTCGTACATAACAGGCTAATGCGGAGACAGTCATGGCGAAATCTGATCTCCAAACAATGTCATTTATATTATATTAGTTATCTGATACCTTTGGCTAGTTCGGCGATGAGGATGAATGATGATGATCATGGGCGTAACTTCGGCCCCAACTTTGAGAGGGCAAAATCGAACTTTAGAATCGAAAGAGATTTTCATCCGATGAAAATAGCGTACAGAATTATTTGCTAATTAACTGTTACATTTGCGAAATCACAAATATCACTTTTTATTATATGACTCGTCAGGTCTCAAGATGTTAACAAAGGTATCCATAACATGTAAATTTTAATAAACCTGAACATTTTGGCGGTCAAGTGCCCCTTTGCTTCCACCAAGTTACGCCTGTGATGATTATGTGCAATAGATGAGGGAGTTACATGTTACATTTCTATTCATAAATTATGACCTCTCCGATGGCGTAGCGGTAACGTCGACCGACGCTTTCTAACCAAGGAGTCCCGTGTTCGATACCTTTGGAAGATTATGGTGCTTTCGGACCCTACTACTTTAAACTGTAGGTTCAGTCCCGATTAGCCTTTATGTGCATAAAATGGACTTAAAACAAAAACTATTGATAAACTTTATTCTTTTGACTAATATAAGACAATCTAAAGGTTAAAATATAAGGGACATTACTTATGCAGTTTGGTATGGATGTGAAACGTGGTCCCTTACATTAAAGAGTTTTTTGATTGGTTGATTTGGTGTTTTAAGTCCACTTTATGCACAGAAAGGCTAATCGGGACTGGACCTACAGTTTAAAGTGGGATCCGAACCACTACGTGCCTCCATAAAGAGTTTTTGAAAATAACATCTTAAGAAAGATAGTTGGACCTAAGAAGAGATGAAACAATAGCGGGCGGAGAAGGTTATGGAACTGAACAGTCTGAACTGCATAATCTACCCCCCCCCCGATATTATTAGAATGATTAAATCGAGTAGACTTCGTTGGGCAGGCCATGGGAGACGACAGGAAAGTATACAATGTTCTTATTGGGAAACCTGATGGTAAGAGACCTATAATAATAATATTACTATTGTACAACCCTTTCTTCTATTAAATTTACACAAACAAAATGTAACACAGGATAAGCATCCCCGCACATATCCACGTCTAAACAACCAGTATCTTAGTAAAGGAGAATCTACAACTTAGCCAATAAACACTTTGTGAAATTATCAAATTTCTCATCCACTAGAATCGACGTTCCACCTGTAGAGTATTCTGTTCCAATCCTAGCATTTTAAATGTCTAACTACTCGATTATTCGCAGGCCTGACACAGTTCGTTAATTCATTCTTCTTGAATAAGCGTTTATTGTTTGAATGACGAAACAAGAAGCATTCCATTAAATTCATATATTTTATACCCTTTAAATAAAAAATAACGAACACGTAAATTGTTCTTTATAATAGATTACATCCAGTACATACTGTCGGTGGTATAGTGATTGGATATAATGGTGGTTGAACGTACTTGTGATGTTTCAAAGCACAACATGTTTACATTTAGGAAACAGGTGTCTATTTTATTGTTTTGGAGGGGGAAGGTGGGAGAACAGCCACAGGCTGAACCTAGCCCTTCAATAAAGAAAATCTGAATTTGAATCCGTAGCAGGGATGGCAATTTACCCCTATTGACAGGGGAGGGGTAGTTTAGAGAATCCCTGAAATTTCTACCCTTAATTCGTTCCCTGATGTTATGAAAATTAACATTTAAGGTAAGTAACATTTTTTTTCCAAATTTCAGATATTCCAACGAAGGGTGCCGAAAAGCAAACCTTTCCCCTGTGACGTCACTGGTGCACGGTCTTCAACGCCACCTACAAGTGTCCACAAATTGCGTCCAGGGGACATAGACGTCGTGGCTGCAATGGGTGACAGCCTCACTGCGGGCAATGGGTTGGCCACAGTCACAGTTCCCGAAATGTTCATTAACTATCGTGGGATGACTTGGAGCATTGGTAAGATACTTAGGCTATACGTTAAGGTTGTACACTCACGGACACTTCTGGGTTGTAACGATCCCATCGAAAGTCAACCAAGAAGTGTGAGTGACTGTACAAGGCATTCATTATTGGTAAAAAGTACCCTATTCTATTTCAAGCTTAATCATCTCTCTTGAGGCCAATGAACGTTCCGTGCGGTGCGAGATTCCCGTCTGTACCTCAAGGCCAGTAAAAGCTGCAGGAGTGGGGGGGCTGCTTACATTGTGAGGTCAAAAATACTACGAGGGGTGGCACCCGCCTTTGCACTTAATAAAATGTTGCACTGTTACTCACGAATCAGATGACGAAATGTTCCCTCTGTATGAACGCGACCGACGAAGCCTCCTGCTTTGCTTAGTCCACCATTTCCGTCCCTATTACAAGGCTACAGTATCACTGCTCGCTCTGCAGTACACCTGAGCATACGAGAACACTTTTTCAGAAGTATGTCGGATTTCCGAGAAATTAAGTAAAAGTAAGGTGACGGGACGGTCGGAATCACCGAAAATTACCGAATTTTAGAGAAATTATATTCTGAATGTTTTATCGCAACAATATATCTGTATGATTCAATCAAAATGAAAGAAATCAAACAAATAACTGCATTTCAGCTACAAATATGTATTCTGAACGGAAAATATGTAAAATATCTTGTGATATGTGACTTGAAAATCAGGTAAGTCGTTCCCAATAGTGAAATTCGCCGACATTGTTATTTTGTGCTTGGGTACCAAGGAGAAAAATGATATTACATGATAATGTGAGCCTACTCATTACATATAGAAGAACATATATACGTTGCGGGCTGATCTCCGTGTGTTGGAGGACAAAGGCTTTCATTGCCTCTCGATATTTCTCTGTCAAGGTTTCACCATAACTTGTTTCCATCTAAAAGCGTCTCCTCCTAACATGTCGACCTTTCTTCGGCCAGTGATCTCCCCGCAAGACCTTGATGCTAACACAACGAGTCCACTTTGGTTTCTCCGAAAAATCTTGAGGTCAGATTCCATCACGAGTCGAGACCTTCGGAATTCTTCTTCGCCTACTCTATTTTCACTGTTTCTCTTTGCTTTGACCTATCTACATGTTATTCTTTCTTCCTCATTTTGCACAATTTTTATTCTTCCTACTTCTCTATACCCCTGTCCTCAATATTTGCCTCTCTCTTGTTCTCTTTTTACATTTTCTCCTCTCTCTGTGTCTCTCTACGCCTATTTCATTCAGCCGTCTTAGAGGCACACTGCTTCGATAACCTAAAAAATCTCAAAAAAATAACCTTTAGAATGACTTTAAAATTAGTTAAAAAATCAACCTCAAAATTTCAAAAAATGACCTAGAAATCAGATTCGGTCTTGAAATGAAAGCTTGATATTTTTCATAAATTACAAGAGATCAGTTGAAAACTTGATTAAATCTGTTGTTTTGTGGTTTAAACTGCTTCACCCAAATTATTTTAAATTTCTTGGAGGAAAATTACCACAATTAATTATTTAAAACATTGCCAAAGATTTCGGTTAAAAATAACATGTAGCATTTGTATTGACCCTATTTTTAATGAATGGCGAACTTGCCTTCACGAAACAACAAGTGAGGAGAAAAATATACCTCAAAATGAAGAAAAATGCAACAAAAATGGCCAAAAATACTGAAAAATGACTTAAAAGCCAAGAAAGGCCGGAAAATTAAAAAAAAAAAAAAAAAATGCAAAATAAAAATCAGTTTTCTGGTTCTAACTCAAGTGAAACGAACTACTCTATCAGGGTTAGCATTGTCTTCAAAGCCCCCCCCCCCAAAAAAAAAAATTGTCAATATCGTCCGAGCCCGATCGATTAGTATGTTCTGAATTCGAACATGAGTGTTCATTGCAAGTGTCGCTTCATCAATTTCATCAATCATTGGTGTGTAGGGAGTGATCTTTTCAGAAAGGAACCAAATGGCAATCTCTCTTCCACGATGTACACCCTGTATATTGTTTTGCCGATTAACTCGCGTCTGGGCTCACAGTCAGCTTAATCCTCGGTGGTACTTCTGTTGTGTCTGTCATTCACCTAATCTTTGCGATTAGTTAAAAGTTGCAGAAAAGCGAAGTAAAGCCCGCATCACACGGAACTGGATTTCCAGTAGGTATGCCCTAGTTGGCGCTGGACTGGCTACCAATTTGCTAGTTTTCGACTCACGCGAAACTTATCAGCATACTTGTCGACAGACCTTTTTTTTCCCATACGAGGGAAGTTGTAATGGCGGCCGCGTGAGATGTAAACAATGTATCGCTTCACATTTTTAAAAGCCGATAACTATTCAACCGAGAGGAATAACGTTTCGTATAAAACGTTATTAGGTACAAAACAATGGCGCTGCTTAAATACATACTTTACAACGTTTACTGTACACGTATGGAAGAATATTTTAGTTGTTTCAAATGTAAACACCGTGCACTCAGCATAGATGGTGTAACTCAACGCGCCTTTCATGCTGTATACGTTATACATTGCTGGAGTAACACTCGTAAACCACAGACAAAAACGCTCCTTTGCACACTCGCAGATTATCTTCACATGGCGAAACTTTGCTCTGATTGGCTGTTCCACAGAATCCAGTCGAGGAAAGCAAGTAGCAATTAGAACATGTCCTATTCCTCCAAACCAGTCAAGCAGTCAGCCAGGCGGCCATGATTGCTATCTAGAAAGTTAGCTCAGCGCCAACTAGGGCATTCCTACTAGAAATCCAGTTCCGTGTGATGGGGGTTTTAAAATAAACCGAAACATCCATCATCATCGTCGTTGTTAGCATATAGGTCTCTCCCTCTTTCCTGTTTCTCCTTTTGCATTTATTTTCTCTCTCTGGGTATATTTCTTTCTTCCTTCCTTTTTATACAATCTTTCTTTTTCCTGCTTCTCTAACCGTCCGTCCTCTCTTTATTTGTCATTTTCTCTGCTTCTCTCTCTCTCTCTCTCTCTTCTTACTTTTGTGATTCTATATATATATCTCTCTCTCTCTCATTCTCCAACCTTTTTCTCTGCATCTATGAGCGAGTGTGATTCTTACCGTACTATAAATGATTCTGAAAATTTCTCCAGTAAGTTATTTGAGTGTGTTGCAGGGTTGTTAAAGGTAGGAACCTTTTCTTCCAGCAAAAATTAAATTCAGTCCAAGTTGCATATTGTTTCATTGAATAAAGGTTTCTGGACAGTATTTAAATTGAGATGGAAAAAAGGTTCCTGGACCGTATTTAAATCCATCCGGATAAAAAGGTCCCTGGACTGAATTTAAATACTGTACAGATAAAAATGGTTCTCTACGGTCCAGAACCCATTTACGCTGCTGATTTGCTCTCCTGGACCGGAATTGAATGTAGTCCTGTGTGTAGGAGGCTAATTCTATTGCACGCAGGGCTGGGCATACCTTCATTCACCCGATGGTAACGCCCCTGAAGCAAGAGAGGGAAGGATACCAACACTACATATTTATGGACCAAACGTAAATTAAGAACTTACATAAGAAACATTAGAATTTTAGAATAATTATGGTTTTCTTGTTCGCCAAAAGATGGCACTGTCATTCTCTTCCTCATCATAAGAACATTACATAGTATATTCAATTAAAACATTCTCTCTCTTCCAAAACTTTTAACCTGAATTATAAAAGTAGGAAAACAAGCGCCTATTTGTAGAAATGTAATAATCGTGGTATAAACAAATACATGGCAAAAAAGGAAAAACTATGACGATAATATTTAAATTGAGTTCATAGACCTGATGAAGTACAGTGGAGGTTGTATCATTTCCTTCATTTCATCTATTATTCTTTGTGAATTCAATCAATGAACTTTCACTTTTGAACCTCCCATATTTTGATTCATTTAAAATATAGAAGAGGCCACTTGAGGTAGAAACCTATGCAAACTTGCAGATCCATATCTTTTGTATTTCCGAAATTACAGTGTTGCAAACTGTGCGAATTTGACAAAGTTTTCCACCATCTTGTAAATTTTCAATGGCAAAATTCCGACAATCAGGGCACCTATAGAAGTGATTCAGACGCTGTTGGAAAGATCTTGAAGAGTTATCTCACATGAGATATTACGTGCCCATATTAGGTGTAAAAGTTTTTGAAAGTGGTGTAACCAAAATTTTGGTACCATTTTCTCACAAACGGGTATTTTACTTTTTCAAAAAGTATATGGCATATATGGCACAATTTCTTAAGAGTTTTGTTTTAAGCCCACTTAATACATGTATGGGATAATCGGGACTGGACCTACAGTTTAAAGTGCCATCAGAAACACGGTGTGTCTTCACATGATATAGAACTCGGTCACCCGGACCCCTTGATTATAAGACTATTACGTCTCCATCGGGGAGGCCTTCCATTCTGAACATAATGAATGCAAGGAACTTAGTTAAATTCTATAGCTAAAGTTGGTATCAAGTACCAAGTCTCGTGTTCGTCCCCTCTTCTCTCCAGCGCTTGTAGGGGAAAATATTAGCTGAGGGGATGTTTGGTCGAGCCTTGGGGTTAGCTGGGGGATGCTATATTTAAATTTTACTAGGTGGAGAATACCATCCCTCCACATCCCCTTCAATTCGAGCACGGCTTCTACTCCGAGAAACAAATTTCTGGAATACTGAGGGGGGGGGACATGCTCCCCTCTCTCCGATTCTGACGCCAGTGCACAAGGGGGATGGGTATTAGAAACAATATTGCAAGAACATCTTCTCATTGCAGGAGGAGACAAGACATGGAGGGAGTACTACACCCTCCCTAATATCCTGAAGGAGTTCAACCCGAGGATTTTTGGTTACTCCAGGGGCACGAGTTACTCTTACTCCCGAGTGGCTCAGTTCAACACAGCCGTGGCGGGAGCCGTGGACCAAGAGATGCCGTACCAAGCCAAAGTCCTTGTTCGGAGAATCAAGGCTGATCCAAGGGTGGACGTACACAAGGATTGGAAGGTAACCTCGTATTTCAGAACTAGGGATAGAGAATAGGGATCTTCACATTTTAAAAATCGGGACGAGAACGAGACGAGATAGAGATTTTCCGAGAGTCTCGTCTCCTTTAAGTGTTTTGTACACCGTGGGACTAAAGCCACGATCATATGTTATTTATTGTACAAGAACTGTTTGAATTGAATCGTATGCAGTAAATGCTCATTAATCATACTAATGATAAAGTCCGGGTTAACTGAAATAACCTAAAAGAACAGTAGAAAGTGCATTAAAACTCCGTTTATAGCAAATACACTATACAGTACAGTACAAAGTCTGCGGGAAACAGAATTTCATCAGTGGTGGACTGCCTTTTCTTTTGGAAGTTCTCTTGTTGACTTCTACCCACATATAAAACCTTGCCTTGAATTCTTTTTGCCTTTTGCCTGTCCGGATTAAGCGAAGTCCGGTTTATTGGGGTCCGGATTAACGACGTTTTACTGTACTTGGTTATGTTTTGAAGAATGCTCAGGGGAGAGTCGTACAGTACCGGCCGTCCTACAGTATCGGTCAATTGCTGGTTCGGACATTTGACGCTACATAGCAGTAGTTTACGGGAGTAGGAGGGAAGGGTATGTATTCGTGTGCGCTATAGTTCGGCGTCACCCGCTTTCACGCAGTATTGTGAGAGCTGTGCCTATATTGCTGTGAAGCGTCAAGTGGCTGCGTGAGAGAAGTTATTTCTAGGGCACTGGTATTCATGTTCGAGGTAAGTGTTTGATTTTATTGTCAGATTCAGTTTATCGGTATTCTGTAAAGATACAAAAACCTGTAAATACGAGAGCAAATTGATTATAAACAAAGTGCAATCGGAACTTTAGTTAGCACCTAATGATCGTACAGTATCGGCCAGCGAAGTGTCGTCCAATATCGGCCACACAGAATTTCGTACGCACCTACTGCAGTACTGCTTGCTTTGTTTTCAGAGGGCAACAAAATAGGTATGTAAATGGACTGTAGAGGTCATGAAAGCGGCGGTAAATTAGGTAATGACAAACAGAATGACAGCAAGACAAGCTGCTAGTATATATTGTTTACCAAGAAGCACTCTAGGAGATAGATTGAGAGCAATTGAACGTGGTATGGATGTGGACCTGACACCTCAGATGGACAGATATAGGAAAACGTTTGATGACGAAATGGAAAAACATTTACTTTCGTACATGAAAGACTTGGACAATAAGTTTATGCCCCTTAGTAAATAAGAAGACAACTGTAGAAACTGCACAGTGCATAATTTGTCTAGAGTCCTTTGAGGAAGATTGGGTTCAGTGTACCGAATGTGGAGATTGGCACATGTTGAATGCGTAGACCTAGAAAATATTTTGTATTTTTGTGACTATTGTAAAAATGTGACTTCAACTCTGCTTTAACGGACTTTATTTCCACATTTGTTAACTACCATACCTTTGTACACATAGTTCACAGTTTCTTCATAAAACTGAAGCATTTATCAATAGTTAACCCCACCTACAATTAAAATATTGACTGGTCGATACTGGACGACAATTTTTCCACTCATTGAAAATTCAACTTTTCGTTTTTTGTATATATCTTGTAGTTCTGAAAACATTTCAGAGAAATTAAACCCGTGTTCCTTAAAGTATACATTGAGGTATCATATACTATGTTCAATCCGACTATCTCGTAATCCTTTATCAGTTATAATCAATAAGCTTAAGGTAGCCGGTACTGTACGACTCTCCCCTATACTCAATTTCTAACTGAATAATATATTATTCTAAATAGTTTTGGATGTAAATATTAATGGTTATTCAAGACTACACTTTTCAAACTCCATTGTATAACTTTAAAGATTCAAATATTTCTCGCAGCTGATAACAATTCTCATAGGAGCCAATGATATTTGCGGAGAGAGCTGTTTCGACAATACCGATGCAAGGCAACACTACGCAACCCTGAAGGCGACCCTGGATTATCTGAGGAACAATTTACCTAGAACGTTCGTGAACCTCGTTGCCACAGTAGGTATGATTTTAATTTTTCTTCCCCTTAGTGGTGTTTAGCATGATAAGGTAAAACAGAGTAGCGATTTCTTATTTTTAAAAATCATGTATCTTTTAAGAAGATGATAAAATTTACTTCACAAGAAACATTTAGGAGGCATTAAACTACAGGAGAGACTGAGAGGCAGGAGTTCTTGAGTTACAGGAAAGACTGAAGCAGGAAATATTATATGACAGGAGGTGCTGAGCCACAGAAGAGACTGAGAGATAGGAGATCTTGAGTCACAGGAGAGACTGAGAGGTAGGAGATATTATGTGATAGATGCTGAGCCACAGAAGATATTATTAAGCGACAAAATAGACTGAACGGCAGGAGATTATAAACTACAAGAGAGATTGAACGGCAGGACTTCTTGAGCCACACGAAAGACTGAGAGGCAAGAGGCAGGAAATATTATGCGACAAGATATGCTGAACCACAGAATATATTAAGCGACAGAAGATACGGAGCGACAGGAAATGTTGAGCCACAGAAAAGACTGAAAAATAGGAGATATTAAGTGACAGGAGATGCTGAGCCACAGAAGATATTGAGCGACAAAATAGACTACAGGAGAAACTGAGAGGCAGGAGATGTTGAGTCACTTGAGATTTTAAAGTACAAGGCATTGAGTTGGTGTTTTAAGTCGACTTTATGTACAGATAGGCTAAAACTACAAGAGAGACTGAGCGGCAGGAGTTCTTGAGCCACAGAAAAAACTGAGAAGCAGAAATTATGCGACAGGAGATGCTGAGCCACGGAATATATTGAGCGACAGAAGAGACTGAGTGGCAGGAAATGATATGCGACAAGATATGGAAATGTTGAGGCACAGGAAAGACTGAGAGGAAGGAGATGAGTGACAGAACATGTTAAACTATAAGAGAGACTTGGCGGAAGGAGATCTTGAGCCACAGGAGAATTTGAATTTCAATTTGAATTTAAAATTTTGGGTGCGTCAGCACTTAGGCTATATTGCACCCGTCACATTATACGGCGTCCAGCTCCTTACCATAACTAAAATAAGATAACTGTAACGTATAACTAAAATATTTAAATATTCTGACAGGTTAAAAGCTGAGGCTGTAAAGGGGTACTCAGCATACGTAAGGACAAACACAGGACAACACAGAGAATTATACTGGCCATAGGACCTCGTTAGTCTGCAAAATGCAGTCCAGGGTGTACTACGTGGAAATGAGGTTCACAATTGGGTGTAGGTATACTACGTGGAAGGTCTCGCCTTACATCTCGAGCCACAGGTGAGACTTTGAGGCAGGAGATATTTTGCGATAGATGCTGAGCCACAGAAGAGATTGAGCAACAGAATAGACAGAGCGGCAGGCGATGTTGAGCCACAGGAGATACGGAGAGACAGGAGATATTATGCGACAGGAGATGCTGAGCCAAAATAGAGACTGAAGGGCTGGAGATCTTGAGCCACAGGAGGGACTGAGAGGCTGGAGATATTATTATTATTATTATTATTTATTATTTCCATAGGGTTACAATTAAGCCATACAACATTTCATTTTGAACAAAATTAATACAAATAATGACTTGATGCCTTATATAGTAAAAAAAAATATGCAAAAGCTACATCTAAGGAAAATGTGATGAATTTACATTAGTATATATAGTGTTCTATAGTAGCAATGAAATAAAGAAAGTTTGAGAGTTATACACATTTAGAAGAAAAGAAAGTGTAAAGGTGTGTGGGTTTGGATATGAGTGTGTATGGAATTGCTGTTCGAAGTACAGGGATGAAAATTTTAAAATATATGTGTGTGGGTGGGGGATGGTGAGGAAGGGGGGGGGGGTAAGCACTGAAAATAATATTACTGGAGTTAGAATTTATAGACATGTGAACGTAGAAGATGACAGAACTGCGCTTTGCTGGTACTGAGTTTGATCTTTGTCGGGAGTGAATTCCAGGTTACCGCTGCTAAGTACGAGAAAGACTTCTGACCAAATCTGCTTTTGTTGGGTTTGGGGATTACAAGGTCTCTATGTAAGGACGATCTGGTGTTTCGGGTGCTGAACTCTGAGCGGAGCTTAATCCTATGTTGCAATGGAGATGATTTGTTATGTATGCTATGGAATACCTTATTCAAGTAGATGTAATGTATTCTCGAAGTGACTGTAGGTATATTGTAAATCTTGCGCAATTGTTGGGAATTATATTCTTGGGGGTGCATGTGTATGATTCTTAAGCAATTGTTTTGGATTGTTTCAAGTTTCTTCAGATGAGTTAAGTTACCGCCAAAAATAAGACTAGCACCATACTCGAATACGGGACGAATAAATGAAAGGTAGATGCTGAACCACAGACAATATTGAGCGACAAAAGATACGGAGCGGCAGGAAATGTTAAGCCACACGAGAGACTGAGGTAGGAGATGTCGAGCGACAGGAGATGTTGAGTATCAAGAGAGGTTGAGCGACAGACAAAGTTGAAGGGCAGGATAGGCTGAATGACAGGAAAGGTTCAGCAATAGGAGAATTTGAGCAGGATAAATAATTGAGCAGTAGGGCACTTGGAAAGACATAATTTTTAATGCATACATTACAATATTATCGAATATAAATTTACCCTCACGTAATAAGTAGGGGAGACCGGGGTAATTAGAACATGGGGTTATTGGAACATGTTAATGTAGAATAATTTAAAACGAAAAGACTGGTGTAATAACATTTCATACCTATGTACCTACACTAAACCTACATGCAGAAAATTTGTTATTGGAATAACTACACAAAAGTAAGTTTTATTTGACTTTTATTATACACCTGCAAAAATGATGTGACGCATGCTTGATGTTTCTCTGCTTCTGCATATACTGCATCTGAATGAAAGAACCCTTTCAAAATTTTCTTCACCCCTATAATAAAACATAAGGGCACACATCATTTCATGTGAGTTTGGTTGTCTATGGGCAATTTGCCTGGTTTTTATAAGCAAAGTTCTTATTACCCCAAAAATTTCTGCAAATGGGTTATTAGAACATTGCGTAATTTGCTTGATTTCGCTTGGGTATACTAGATTGTACATGTAACTATTAGAAGTTTTTTCTTTACTACATTGTAGAATGGCCTGTAACCTTTCAAATAAATCATAGAACACTGATTTTCATTCACACATATTTGCTTCACAGCTGGGAAATTGAACTTTATGAAAAAAAGACGTTAACTTGGGATTTTATTTAAACAAAGATTGATAACTCCAGAAGAAGTAGAACTATTGTGTTCAAATTTGCAGGGTAAATGGGACATTTATATATGATGTTCGTATTACCCCTACAGCAATCTAAAGCTATTCAGTTGAAATTTCTAACTTATGTTCCATTAACCCCAAATGGGGTAATTGGAACAATTTTATGGTGTTATGACAATTTTTTTTTTTTGGACGAGTTTTTGCAATGCAGGTATGGTCATTATTTTTTTCAAAAATATGCAAAAGCTGTCCTTTTAAATGGTAGAAATTTTTAAAAAATCCATCAGTAACTTTCTGAGTAATTTACAGTAGAACTTCTACAGGCTGTTTCCTGTTCTAATTACCCCGGTCTCCCCTATAATATATTGTGTGCTTCTCTGGAGAAATGGAGTCGAACAGCCCCCCTCCTTTAAAAACTATAAAAACACCCTGGAAAACTGATTTCCAAAAATATTGTCTATTCTCCCTGATTTACACCCTTTCACAATGCCCCCCCCCTTTAATGGCAATACTTTTATATACTCTATAGAGGGCAAGTGAATAAAGACCACTAAATCCAAGATATATTAACTTTGAAATTCACCGATTCTCCGTTAGAGGGTGCTTACGCTTGTGTAAGTTAAATCACTACGAAAACAACTACATAGTCCCTATACTTTCTGTCTCTAAAGCTTTCAATAGGGAGAAAATGTGATACCATACTGCAGAAAGCAGATAATTACTAAAAGTAAATAATTCCTCCCTACGCGGACTGTGTTTATACTCCCCATTAATGCATTACCAATAACTACAAAATTATGAAAACAAACTTCAGAAAACCTCGATCTTTTTCAAAGATCAGTGATCAGTTAGTTCGTATGAACTTTCCAGCCTGATCATTACCAGTGCGTAGTTAGAGATCGGTTAGTTCATTGAAATCTCCAGCCTAATTATTGCCTATTTTTGTGGGAGCAGGAAAAGGTTTATTATCCATTTTGCCTTGACTCATCTCACTCAACAGGTCGCTAGGTGCCGTGGCTTGCCGCGAGTTGATAGCTTCCTGGAGATGAGGCCTTGCTCGAAAAGGTTTATTATCCAAAACCTCGATTTCTAGTTCAATAATCGTTATTGCAATTTGTAGTACATAATTTTTCATTTCCTTCTTCTACAACAAATTTCACGGTAACTATAGAATAATCATTTGAAACATATAAACAATTTTTGGACATGTATATGAGAACTACCGTAAACATCTCACCACACACCTTCCAAAGTTGTACATTTTCCTGTGTTATGCTTGCATTATGACACTATTTCTTGTCAATCAACAGTAGCAAATACTTGATATATTGTGGAGTATTTCTTAGTATCAATTTAGGTATACATATTGTGATATTATGATAAGCAGCGACTGTACCAATAAGATTTGAAGCAAAGAATGTGCTTACCCGCATTCTGATTTCTGCAAGGGCCTCCCCGATAGTGCAGTGGCAGCGTCGTCGCCTTGTAATCAAGAGGTCCCGGGTTCGATACTCGGTGGCAGCACATAGTGGTTCAAATCCCACTTTGAACCGTAGGTCCAGTCCCGATTAGCCTTACTATGCATTAAGTGGACTTAAAACAACAATTCAAGCAATCAGTCAATCTGATTTCTGCAAGGGATGGAAATCAAGGAAACATGATTTGCTTCATAACCACGTTTACCTTAGAAAATTTATGAAGGATGAGAATTAACCTTTGTCAGGGTTGTATGGAGAGGCGCTCAAACAATGATGGGTACATATGTAGGCTACCTGCCAAATTTTTGGCAGGTGTACAGTACGCACTTAACCTTAGCTTACCCGTGCCGTACGAGAAACTTACTTACCTGAGGAGAGGAGGGGGTGGAGTTATCATTAAAATTCAAAGAATCCATTTTGTTATTGAATCACTGCTTCCTTTGTTGATTATACTTATGCAGTTATTTATTAATTATTTATAATTACAAAAAATACTATCATTAATAAGAAATAAGAACCGCACGAGTGTCACACACGTATTTCACCATTCACTAAAACTCCCAAAAAAGTAATTATTTTTAAATAATGCTTTCTTGTTTATGGAGGTGCAGTTGATTATTAATTAAGTGTAATAATTAAAAAAATTGACACCATTACCAACCAAAATGCACTGTCACTGGCATGAGTGCCTCAAATAACACGCATTCAAAGATTGCGCCTGATACGTCCAGCTAGTGAATTTTGCCTCCAATTTACATTACTTTTAATTTTTTATGAACAAAAGTAATACAGGATTATTGATTGATTGATTTGGTGTTTTAAGTCCACTTTATGCACAGTAAGGCTAATCGGGACTGGACCTACAGTTTAAAGTGGGATCCGAACCCCTATGTGCCTCCACCGGGGATCGAACCCGGGACCCCTTGATTACAAGGCAACGACGCTACACGGGAATATTGAGAACACCCTATGGAACAAAGTAATCTACATTCAATTTGTATAAAAACATCCAGTTGAAAAATTGAAAAATAGAAGCGGTGGGCCTGTCAGCCGTCCCTCCCTTGGTTAAGCTAGGGTTAAATCTTTTTATTAGTATTGTCCCACCTCAAATAATGTGGCTACTGTTCCAAGAATCTTATTTTTAAACAACAGCGAAACGCAAGAAAGTTTATTTTGTCTACCTTATGTCCCTAATGAAAGTTACTAGTAACCTATTACACTACATTGTGTTACTAATAATAATCTCACTTGATTTGTGCTCAAGGAAAACTTTACGAAGATGTAACGATTGTTGTTAATGAGTGGCGCTAGTGTTGCATTCTAAAATCAATATGAAGCATGTAGTTCGCATATTTTCAAAATCACTGACTTAATTCACTTTAAATAAATAATTTATAGAATAATGTACATAATGATTTTGTAAATATCAGAATCACTTGTAGTAAAAGTACATTTCTCTCATTATCATTTAATGGTGTTTCTAAGATAAGATAATAAAAGGAAATAAAATATATGTACTGATGGTGTGAAAGTAAATGTAAACACATTTCCCTTGATTTAAAATTCAATAATTTTTATAGGCAAGAATAGCAAACATTTTGTGTAGAAAAATATACAAATTACTAATCATGTCAAACAATAAATAGTGCCATTATCAATAAACTGTAAATAAACATGGCAGCGGATATTTTTCAAATTATCATTATAAAAAATCTATAAAAATATTTAAGTTAATATTTCAAGTTACTATTATAAAGTACATTAAGAATGTTTTATTTTAACTGGAAGAAAAGTTACTGAAATTATTATTAGTTGCAATAACACACGCAACAAACATTTCCATAGGAGGTACAGTATCACAAACAGAGAGGTATATTTTTTATTTGCTTTAATCAAACTGTTCAAATATTTTAAAAGGCCATTTACTAGAAAAACGCCTTTCTATAAAAAACATACTATATGTATGGTGCCAAAAATCAAACAAGCAATTTTAAGCGTTTTTTATAAATATAAAAAAAACGATTTAAATAAAAAAATTAACAAAAATGTTTTCTAATAAAAAATAATAATTTTTATCCACGCTGTGTTCGTGTACTATTATGACATGTATTTGTTAATATATTTGTTCTCATTATAGATGTAGTGAACCTATCAGGATTTGAGAAAAAAAGCTGGATATGCTCAAACATGCACAAGTACAATTGCCCTTGTCTGTTCAGACCAGGTAACATCTTGGAGACGGAAAATATTCGAAACCTGACCGTCGCCTTCAGGAAAGCAGAGCTGAGGCTGGTACGTTTGAGGGGTTTAACGATACACAGGTTCGAATCCTGGGCATAAATGCATGTTTATCAGTTTATAATTCATCCTCACAGTGGTGATTAACCTATAGCAGCGACCGCGAAATTAGGCGTCTGGGCGGAAGTGCACTGTTGCCACATGTGGGAAAGGCAACGTTGCTTGATGTTGCAATGTGAACCATGCAGTGTTGCCTAATTCAAGCGTCAACCCTCCCTCCAAAGGGGAAATACACCGTTGCCATCCCTGATGTCTTCAACGGCAAACATTTGTAGTGTCAGTAAACACTAATATAATAGTAAATAATACTGGTTATCACTTCTTTCTGATATTGAGTCAGCGCATTTTTCTGAGTCAGAAGAGACTAAATTTTATTCAATTTAGTTTAACCAGTTTTACACAGAAAAGAGTTTGTTTGGAATAACAAAAAAATAGTTTCTGTTAACCAAATATTTGTTTCAATAGGCGCTAAACACAAGAAATCAGTTTTATTGTTAAGAAATACGTTTTATTCAGTATAACAGTCACATAGAAAGCATGCTTTCATCGTCACTTAACCATAATTGTAATATTATCGATGAACCTGCCTTGCGTTTCTCTAATCCACAAGTCATACAAAGTATGGTTGTAAAATTCCATATTTCTTCTTGCTTCAAGTTTATTTTGTGATCAATAACGTAGCAAATTTAATAAATATTACGCATTTCAGTAGTAGTAATAAAACGCTTTGAAATAAAATGGAATCTTGGCGACTTCTAGTGTTGTATTATTAATCTATTAGAAAGTTCTTATCAAGGAACCTAAAAGCATCTTCAAATTTAAGTCGATCGGTACTGATGAAGGCTACGAAGGTTTAAAAATTCAATAATTTCACGTCTTCATCTATATTTGAACCTTGAAGCGAAGTACGTACACGAGCTTGTAATGGTAAGGAGGGATGTACAGGTAATTTTTATTACACCCAGAGTATAACTTGTGAAATTTTGCATTGCTGGTCTACACTCTTCTCAAGATGAAATAAATCTTTCCTCGTCTCCACAGGCTGAAGATAAGAGTTATGACAGAGAAGATTTCACCGTCGTATACCAACCAGCTCTGACCAAAGTATTCCTTCCCAAGAAACAGACGAGGAATGGCCCAGCAACGGACACCACGTTTGTCGCGCCTGACTGTTTCCATCCCTCGCAGAAATCAGGAGCTGCAGGTAGGTTTTTGCTAGTTTCTTCTGTGCACAGCAGAAATCAGGGGCTGCAGGAAGGTCTTTGCTAATTTCTTCCGTGCACAGCAAAAATCAGGGGCTGCAGGAAGGTCTTTGCTAATTTATTCAGTGCACGGCAGAAATCAAAGGCTGCAGGAAGGTCTTTGCTAGTTTCTTCAGTGCACATCAGAAATCAGGGGCTGCAGTAAGGTCTTTGCTAATTTCTTCCGTGCACAGCAGAAATCAGGGGCTGTAGGAAGGTCTTTGCTAATTTATTCAGTGAACGGCAGAAATCAAGAGCTGTAGGAAGGTCTTTGCTAGTTTCTTCGGTGCACAGCAGAAATCGGGGACTGCAGGAAGGTCTTTGCTAATTTCTTCAGTGCATGGCAGAAATTAGGGGCTGCAGGAAGGTCTTTGCTAGTTTCTTCAGTGCACAGCAGAAATCAGGGGCTGCAGGAAGGTCTTTGCTAATTTCTTCGGTGCACAGCAGAAATCAGGGCCTGCAGGAAGGTCTTTGCTAGTTTCTTCAGTGCACAGCAGAAATCAGGGGCTGCAGGAAGGACCTTGCTAGTTTCTTCCGTGCAAAGCAGAAATCAGGGGCTGCAGGAAGGACCTTGCTAGTTTCTTTCGTGCACAACAGAAATCGGGGCTGCAGGAAGGTCATTGCTAGTTTCTTCCGTGCAAAGCAGAAATCAGGGGCTGCAGGAAAGTCATTGCTAATTTCTTCCGTTCACAGTTCAGAAATCAGGGGCTACAGGAAGGTCTTTGCTAGTTTCTTTCTTCGACAGTAGAAATCAGGGGCTGCAGGAAGGTCTTTCCTACCTTCTTCACCACCTATCCTTTGTAGATATCAGGGGCTGAGCGCAGAATTTTGCTGGTTTCTTTCATCCATACCATAAACCATACAGACGCTTGCGGCTAGGGATTTTATTGACTCTGGCTTGTCAATAACTGCTTGCCGAAGTTCATAGTTTGCCAGAAGCTAGCGCAACTACCGCGGCGGCGGCGGAATGGATGAACTAACATCCCATTTCCTCATGTTCCCGATGTATACCCGCAGTTGTTGCAAGTAAAGAACTGAAATGGATGAGTATAGATGGGAGGACGATGATAAAAAAATTCTGCATGTTGTTATAAGGATCAATCAAACAGTAGGAGAATACATTTTGGATAGAAGGATGGTGAATAACTAGGAAAATGAAGGGATAATGACTCACTTTAGTAAAACTGAGACAAGTTAACCAATCATCGAAAATCTTTTTTGTTTTGGGGATTCTCATCCTATTGAAACTGACACAGAGCTACCATTCTTCTGAGGCGGAACTTTCGTCAACAGTTTGTCATGTGCCAAGGGCAAGGGAGTAAATTAGAAAATTCATGATCATATTATGACCGTGTTAATATGTCTCTAAGAAGCAAGGTATTGAATAAAAATATCACATTTAGTCTATTATATGCATGCTGAGAACTGGTAAGAGATATAGACATCAAGGTGCACTTTAATGTAGGGGGAGATGCCATACTTCGATTAAATTCTCTATTGTGGACTCGCACACTACCATCCAATTGAGATTTCGTTATTTTTTCCGCCGTTAGATGGCGGACACATATTTTGATAGCTAAATGAATGTATCTATAGTTTTGCTTTAGATACAACAAGCTTGTTTTCTGAAGCTTTCACTTAATATATAATATTTTCACGACAGAGTCCTACTAAATGAAAATATAAACAGTTGAAATTAGATACTATCCATCTATTTAAAAAATTCATAGGTCATAACATTACATGTTACTTCATTAAGCCTAATATACCTCGGCTTCACGCTAGGCCATGGTCTAACCTTCAGACATGTCGAGAACCTTCAGTATAAAGGAACCAGAGACTACGAGGATGTACTGTACTATATCTTCAGAAAGCTAGGGCTATTGTTGGAGATCCGCATCAGGTTTTACAAGACCACGGTATGACCTGCAAAATCCCACTTGCATAAACTACAAGTTTTCCAAAACAAGGCTGCGAGAAAAATTAGCGAGCACAGCAACCGGTAGATCCAAAGAGACCTGAAGGGAGAACCTCTGGAAGACATCATCGCCCCAAAAGTTCAAAACTTCTGTATCAGCCAATAACACATTCCCATCCTGAAGTCAGCAACATTGGTGCATATATACTAGAATAGGCCTCCACGTCCCTGGTAACATCTTCCTTGTAAAGACCGCAGACAACGCAAGACGGACTGCAAACAACAGGCGCAGAAATAAAAGAATCCATGATGCAAGATGAACGGCAGTGAAAGAGCCGACACAAATTGATTTCAGTGAAATGGCACTTAAATCGCCAGACAATCAGTGTCATGAACAGTTCCATTGATGCTTCCATTCTATGAGAATATTATCTTTTTAATTTGGAGACAAGAATACCCGGAGAAGTAGGATCAAAAATAGAAGTAACGATGGCTAGAAACCGCAAAGGATAAGCGGTGTGAGCCAACAGCAAAACCAATTTTAGTAAGATACCGGAATTTGTAAAGCTAATTGTAAGTCTAGTTTTCCTGATTTTTCGTGGGAATACATGTTAAAGTATAGGCATATATTATGTGGCAATATTTTGTATCTTATCTTCGTGAAAGAGTTCCTGAATTTTTTTGAAAAGTTTTTGATGTAGTCCTGATTTCAGCGTCTTATCTCTTGTTTGTGCTCAGACCTAAAATCCCAACAACTATTATTCCTTTGTGACAGGCAATAAGTATACTTTAAAATCAAACGCGAAGCCAACGTAAAAGCTTGTACATAATACACTACAAAGAAAACAATTTCAAGAGTACAAAGAACCCTTTAACTCACTGTCTAAGCTGATGGATCTGCTAAATTCCGCCAAAACCCAGACAAAACCACGAACAAATCATAGATACAGTGAAACTCATTGGCTATTCGCAATTCGCAAACCATAACCAAGAACCACTCACAGCCAGGTAAACAAACAGCGAGATAAAAAGACTGACTTAAAATGCACAATAATGAAATTTGATTTGAAATGTAACCGACATTATTTCTTTGCAGTTGCTGTGAAGATTTGGAACAATATGCTGGAGCCTGTCGGATACAAGACAGAAGAGGTGAGGCTGGGAGTCATAGAAGACTTGAAATGCCCCTCGGAGAGCTCTCCTTACCTCTTTACTCGAAGGAACTCGGAAATATTCAAAAGAACGAAACGCCAGTTGGAGCAAGAAGCTGACGGATACTCCTGAGAACGTCATAAGACTGACCAAATGAACAAGATAATTGAGTACAAAGGATTACACTCGATCAGTGCCATATGGTGAGGAAATTATAAGTGAACTTGGGCTAAATATAGTGCTTCGTGGTCCTATAGTGATATTAAAGAGGTTCTTCTTATTGTTAAAAAAACAGCAGACGTAAATGCAAGTGCTATCCATTGGAAATACTCGAACAATGTACACCCAACAGCAAAAGTAATAGTAGGCGAATTGTGCATCACCATTTTAATTTAATCTGTCTTCCACAACAGGATCAAGAATTGAAGTAAAAACGTCTATAAGCAGAGGACATCTGTTTCACAACAGAATCCCATTCACTGAAACAGCACAGGATAGAGAATACAGAAAAATAGCGATGGACAATTTACCTACTATTATCTTTTCCGTTGGCTGTATAAACAGCACAAAGCGGTATAGAGAGTTCCTAACAAATGAGATGCACAAAACGAGTGTTTTGTGTATGGATAGGTGCATTAAGTTGCATTATAGATATAATAAAACTGACATAATAAAGTTAAGGAAACCAATATTTTTAATTTTTTCACTTCTTTCAGCCATAAGGACAATTAATGTTTTATATTGTTGTGCATATTGTACTGAATAATGTATAGAAAAATGACAGGGCAGCAGAATTTGTCCACTATACTGCTTTTCCGGATTCTCTGGAGTAGCGACGCGCAGAGGGGAAAGCTTGTGGGCGGGGTCAGACTAGGTGGAGAAGGGTGCGGGATGAAAGCAACGAAGTGCTGCGCGGTGTAACGGCCGTAAAGCAAAACGCTTTCTGCTGACAATTTCTTCTTTTATTCTTAACAATGGGCAGTGTATTGTTTTACACAAATAACAAATAATATTGCACGTTTATTTGTCTTTTGATGCTACGAAGAACAGAAAAAAATTAAAACAAATTTAAACATACATTTTCAAAAAACATGCAAAAAACCACAAACTATGAAACATCGTGTATCAAAATGAGTTTTAAACATGAAAAACATGTTTCAAACACTTTGTTTTAAACATTTGTAAAAAAAACAAAGCCATGTGTCAAACTTTTCAAACAAGTTGTTCTCGAACACATTCAACACTATGAGGCGCTCTCCTGAATGCAGAGTTCCCCTAGACTTGCGAGCTGACATGTGTACTACGGAACTATTGGACCGCGAATGAGCCCCCTCCCGTGGATGCCCCTCCCCTCCGCGCGTTCATTGGACGAGGCGCACACCCTTCCACATGCGCACAGAACGCGTTCGCGTTCTCTTACTCCAGAGAATCCGGGAAAGGAATATAGCTATGGGAGAATCTTCTTATATGTATAAATCTTAAATTTGACCTATCATGATCAGAAATGTAGCCTCACATCACCGGGGGGTGCAAGTTGTAATCTTTTCTGAAGACAAAAATAAATGTCAACATCTTTTTCTCGTAGTACACCAAGGGCTGCAATAGCGGACTAACGAGGCTCTGGCGCTGGACACACAGTCAGTATTATAATCTGTGGAGCTCGTGTGTAACCTGTTCATGTGTGTTCGTGATTGTCCTTTCACCAATTTCATCGTATCACCTTTCCTCCTTATCTTCGCGATTAGCCAAGTGACAGAAAATCGAAGCAAAAATGAAACAAATCAATCAAAATCAGAAGCTATACCACTTGCTTCTCATTTGCTGTTCACATTGAATGATTATTAGAAGTGTGTGGAAACTGTAACACCAGATGTGAGGAAATTCCCCAGGGTTTTTACTTATACATGAAGGAACCAAACATATATTAGTGCTGAAAAGAGTGGCGAGAATTGAATAAACCTAGTTACGCTGTGTATGTAAACTAAGCCAAAAAAACCTCTGATATTTTCTAAAACTCAACATTAGAATGGAAAAAATGGACTATCAAAAGAACCTTAATGACATTCCCAAAAAGCAAAATCCCTTAAATATTAAATGAGCTGTGCTATGAAACTTCTTGGTGGCTATATTTCCACGATGAGCTCTGGACGGTGCAGCCTAAATATTTACACACTTCAAACTTGTAGGTATCCTATTTTGTCTCAACCTGATGAGCCCCATTACAGTGAAGTGTTTGGGTAAAACTGTTTAAGACTGAAAGACATTCAAGACAAATGGAATTTTAATAAAATTATATTTTCATGAGAGGTTATAGTATCATGCCTATATTATTTCTTAAATTGTAGAAGATTATGTGGGTGTATTTTCCAGGTGCAAGTAAAATTAACCCAAACAATTAATCCAGTCACGAAAATTCAGTGTCAGCTATAAATCGTTTAAAATCACTGATATTTTGTGTGGAGGTTATTGGTTATGGAGACGAATGGGACGGGTGAAAAGGACAGCAAAATGCTAGAAATGAAACAGTGCTAGAAAGGGTTGTGGAAAATATATTAATGTTGGAGATAATCATGAAGAGAAAAACAATATGGTTGGGTCACTGAATGAGAAGACACTGTATGCTAAGGAATGCTATTGCAGGAATGGTCAAGGGAGAGAAAATTCGGGGAAGAAGATGATACCGAATGCGTGACATCATCAAAATAAATGGGTTCTATGCTGCTACAAAGCAAAGAGCTGAAGATCGAACAACGTGGAGGTTGCAAGGAAAGACATGGACAGAAAACAATAAATGAATGAATGTTATTGGACCATAACGCAACTTTTCAGTTTTATGAGTTTTTGAAATTCGTAAACAAGGAGCCATTAGTGTAGTGTGAATGTTTCATAGAGACAGAGAGAAAGAGAGAGGGGAAATAGGTAGATAAAGAAAGAGGGAGAGTAAGAGGAAATAATATGAAAGGGGAAAGAGAGAGGGTGAAGAGAAAATAGGTGGAGAGAGAGAGATAAAGAAAGAGGGAGAGTAAGAGGAAAGAATAAGAATGGGGAAAAAAGAGGGTAAAGAGAAAATACAAGGAGAATGTTATGCTCTATTTCTCTTCTGGGGAGAGTAACCTGCCTTGGCTCGACCTGTTACTTGTTTTCTTTACTTCCCCAGGCAGAATAATTTGCATAACACTTAAAAAAATGAACAAAAACGGTTCAATCGAATATAAAGACAGAGAATAACTACCATTTCCTTTACCATGGATATTAGGGAAAACTCAGTTCCTTTATCTTGAATGATAGCTCAGACGTTCATTTTAAAAAGATATAAAAAATACTATTTATTTCGTTGATTTGGTATATACAACAGAATTACATAAGAAATAAACCCCAGATAAGAAATGACATGATCCTCTTTAATTGAAACACTGTAATACACACACACACACACACACACACATATATATATATGAGAGAGGTTCGTGCGCTGGCCTAGACCAGCAGTACTAGTTCAAAAATGTATCTAGCTTGTCACTAGCATACATGACATGTTTCTCCAATTCCCTCCCTTTTTTGTTTATAATGAAAATTGCCTCGCAAAAATAAACTAAACTTGATTGAACTTACAACAACTAATTATGCGATATTCTTGAAAATATATAAAAGCAAATCTGCGGTGATTTTATTTCCACCCTGTCCCTTTAATCCCAGATTAAATAAAAACCGGACACCTTGACAGTGTTGAATCTATAAATTTAAACTAATATTTCCGCGCAACAAAGTACTTGGCTTGTCACCAATGGATAGACATATTCTTGTAATTAAACGCGTCCCTTAATTCCCTCGGATACGCCGTTTATCTAACAATAATACAAATTTCCACCGAAAACTAAGCTTTAGCTTGTCACCAAACGAATCAAGAAAAATGCGTGTACTTATCTATGTATTTCGATGAAAGCAAATGGTTGATCCGTGACCGCTAGCCATTTGACTAGCCCCATCACTCTACCGGCACCGAAAGAACCTTCCAAAGGTCTCCCCTAGTCCAAAAAACGTAAGAATGCCAACCCCCGTTACTGAATCGATTCCCTTATATAGGCGATTCGAAAAAAACAAAAAAACATTGGAGACTGCATAAAAATAACGTATAGCTGTCACTAAAAAAAATAACATTGAACATGCATAAAAACTAATAATAAAGAGGATCTTGTAGTGATTCTATCATTACATCATTCCACCTACAAGTTAAAAAAATCGATATACAAGAATGTCAGGAAGTCAATACATGAACCAACCTAAAAATGAAAATAAACACTAATTATTATCAAAAATTTATCCATGGTTCATCAGTCATTGTCTTTATCACAAAGTTCACTAACTGTCCCTGAAAAAGAAAAAGTCACTACACTATTGTTTGTTTTGGTCCACTAATTCCGATGACCGGCCAGCCGGATTCCCCTTCCAAGGTCTGTCTCCTCTGTATCGGCTCTCTTTCGGAAAAGTCCTCGGATTATCTTCTCTGCTCCCGCCTGCCACAGCATCAGTGGGTGTTGGAACCTCGGTGTCTCCTCCTCTTGACTCGGCAGGCATTTCCCGCAGATTTCTAGGTCGTTGTTACACGACATTGTTACCAAACGCCTCTTGTTCCGGAAATTGTGTGCCCGGTGGGTGCCGAAACAACTGACGCCCGAACACAAAGGAAAACGCATGGGCACGGCGCTGACATTTCTGCAGCGCTACCATGATGACGAAGATTTTTCAACCGGATCATCACAGGGAATGAAACGTAAGTTGCATACAGTACCCCAGAAAGCAAGCAGCAGTCCATGCACTGGCGTCACAGGACGAAGTTCAAAACAGACTATGTCGGCGCGAAAAGTGATGTGCACGGTGTTCTGGGACAGACAAGGCATTCTGCTCATAGAGTTTCTACCCAGAGGTGAGACTGTGAACGCTAACCGTTACTGTGAAACACTGGGGACATTGCGACGAGCCATTCAGAATAAGCGACGCGGTAACCTCAGTGGCGGGGTGATCTTGCTGCACTACAATGCGAAGCGGCATATGGCTAGGCTGACTGCAACCCTTCTGGACAGGTTCGGTTGGGAGGTGTTCGATCATCCATCGTACAGCCCGGATCTCGCTCCCAGTGATTACCACCTGTTGTTGCACCTGAAAAAGTTCCTGACGGGTCAATATTTCCACAGCGACGAAGAGGTTCAGACGGCTGTCACACAGCGGTTCGGCGCCCAGGCGGCGGACTTCTACGCCTCAGGTATACAGAAGTTGGTCCTACGCTATGACAAGTGCCTGAAATCCGGCGGGAATTATGTTGACAAGTAACTGGACAAGTGCTGTATCTGTGGCAATAAATCATTGAATGAAATCATGTTTCCTTTTTGTGCACGACCCCAGGGAAACTTACTTTCTGGATGCACCTAATATATTAGTTACTAATGCCAGTAGTAGCCCATTAAACTATCTAGGAGTGGTGGCCGAGCCCACGTCGACCTCCATGTTGGAGTGGTTACCGCAGGGCGCTATGACGTTAGGGGTCGCGTGTTCGAATCCTGGGCAAGACATGGATGTTTGAGTTTGTCTGTCCTCAATGGAAAATTGGAGAATTTAGTTAAATTGATATAAGAAAGCATATAAGGAGAATGACGAGAGAAACTACCGCTTAGTCTTCCCCTTTTTTTTAAAGCACCTTAAGTGGTCGACTTTCGATCTCACCACCAAAGTTTAGGGGTTCACATCCTAGCCTGGGCATGGATGTTTTTTTTGGTGGGAGGGGCTATTTTTGAAGGAAGGTAGCACGTATCCATATTATATTTATCTGTGTGAGTAAATCGCGGGTCAATATCAGCTTATATACTTTAATGTGTCAACATATTTGTGACAATTGACATATTTTTGGTTATATATGTAACATTACAAAATATGTGTGACATGAGACAGGCCATTTTAGAGCACATTAACGCAACGAAAAAGTACTTTCTTACATCAGAATTCGTTTATGCATTGTTTATGGAGATATTACGAAATTTTGAATTATGTATAGGAAGTTCAGAAAATGATCTTTTGCTTGTGAAACTTGTAAACTGAAAACTTCTTATGCGTTTTGTTAAAGGTCAGATGCATAAAACAGGTTCTGGTGTTTAATCATTGTTTAGCATTACTGTGTCCCAAGCAATGAAAACACACTTCAGATCACGTTAAAAGAGCATAACAAATTCGACATTCACAAACATAACCTGAAACGTGTCAATTGACTCACACGTTACTCCAATAACACATTAACGAGCATGAACTGCAAATGTTACCCCTTTTGCAGTGTCCAAATACACACAGAAATGCATAAAATGGTACATTTATCAGATTTTGTTCGGTGTGATGCACTACAAAGCATCAAATGGGAAGATCAGCCACGTTCTCTCCATTGATAACAAAATTACACATGTAACCGTGTCAATTGATGTACTAAAAGTGCATTAAGCCTGATTTGATGCATTTCGAGGTCTCTGCGTACAACTCAAATGTCACCATCATGGAAATACCAAACAGCTGATGGTGGTATGGCACCACTGCAACCACTCCCAGCACCCGTGTGCACTGCTATAAGAAACTTAATTGAAAACTACTTCTTGAATTGCCAATACCTTTGTAATTCAACACCATAAACTTAATCACTGGACTATAAGGAAGACCTGTATAAGTGCTGAAAACAGTAGTTTAGACAGAATTGTAAAGAGTGCTGAAACTATTTTCGTAACGATCTTCGTGTATTGGGACACTGTAGTTGCACATACTGTATACACCACTTACAGAGGCAAAGCATATTGCTTAAGACTGCACGTTAAAATCAAACCAACCATAATCACAATGAGGTTACGTTGCAATTATCATAAGCTCTGGACCGAAACCAGAAATTACGAATGAAGAATGACCTTCTGGGAACTTTTGTTCATTGCTGTTAGTTCATCATGGGGCTCATCATTCAAACATATACCGTCAATCAAGGTTACGAGGCAAAACTTTACACCATTTCATCACTTGTAAATTTCTTTGATGGGCAATTAGGTTTGAAAAGTGGTTACAAAACAAATGCCTATTACTTTGTTTTCTCAGCTAACGTATAATTTTTATATAACCCATAATCTGTGTTTACTACACATCCGTCACAGACTATGATAATCCATTGATTAAAAGAGCTTGGGTACTGTTACTCAAATCATAAGAAGTAAACTCAAGACAATTGGATTTGTGTGGCGTTTATGGCTTTCAACTGTCACTTCTGTGCTTCAAGGTCAACATTTCAAAACAATGATTAAGTACACTATTTTATGTACAAGTTGAAAGAAAGCATTGCTAGATCTTAAGGTTGAAGTTTCAAAGCTGGCCGACCAAATACAATATCTGTAAACGATGGATTTGAATTAGTAATGTTCTTTAGACACAGCATTCCATTGTCATCGGTGGGACACGCAGACTACATTTTTTATATTAAAGTAACTATTCTACTGATAGTTAAGCTACATTTTTCTTACAGTTTCTGTGCAATGAATATGAAACTTAACACTGTTGATTAAACATAACTACCTTTGAAATACTAGATTTGTAGCCATAAGTGAACAATTTTGTGTCACGGGTGCGACAGACTACATACTCCCTCTTCACTTAATTAGAAGTTTATTTGATTTTCTGTGAATTGTCAAATGAGAGAAATAAATTATTTAAGACAAAGAGAGAAGTCAATTGACCTTTGAATATTCTAGTAGAGTCAAGGGGGAAATATAACAGTTAAAGGAGAAATTAATTGTTTTTTCGTGTCACAGGTGGGACAAATAGAAAACACAACTAAATCAAAAAGTTAAAATAAACAAATAATATGTAAAGTACCTTCTACTTTCAAACTTAATTATGCGTAATACTTGAATTTTTATCCAACAATCATTTGTTATTGTTCACTCACAAGATATGATAAAGTTACAGCATTTCATTTCATTTAAAAACATTGAGGTGCAGGGGCACTTTCACATGGAATGTTCCAATATTGTTCGAATAATTAAAACAAAATAACATCGCTGAAGAAAAGGATGCGAGAACAAATGTAAGTTTAGGAAACCTTCATACATCAACTCGATAGTCCTATAGCAACATGCTCAAGTCAGTAATCACAGACCTTGGTACCAAAGCATGAATCTACCTCGGGCAGTGGTTGTTTTTATATTAAGAATGCCTACAGGCCATGTATTAGTAAACCAACATTTGGCTCGTTTAATGGTTGTGCCATCAACTTCCTGTCAGTGTGGAGAATGTCACTTAAAGGCAACACCACCGAGACTGTTTATATAAAAACTTACAACACGCACAGGTTCCATTTCCGATATCCTTATCTACATTAATATTTGAAACTCCTACTGCAGTTATTTGGATACTTTATAGTTTCGCTCGAAAACATAGGTTTGCAATCTAAACAGCCACGACCCTCACGATAATTTGAATCCAAGAGACCTCGCAAAGACGTTATATCATAAGAACAGAATGGACAACAGCACTCAACAAGTCAATAGTATTTCGAAGAAAGTGAAAGATATTCATCAACAGTTTGGAACATACATAATACAGGGTGTCCCACGAACGGCGCAACTGGGAATTAAGAGTGGCGTTACTTTGTAACCGAAACCTGTACATACATAAGTCATACACCAAATGTTAGCCCTGTCCAAGTAGATATTTTTAAACATAGAAACAACAAACGGGGTGCAGTGTTGTTCATGCAGTGTTGCCAAATGTAAGTGAAAGTGTAAATTTATTTTTCCACAAAGCATAGAAAATTGCATGTCAAATATTCGTACGGAAATTTGGACGTCAATTTCCACCTTGGGTAGGTAGACTATTTCGCCATCTATAGTTCAGAGAAGAAAACCGATCGTTTTCGCGTATAGCCAATCCAGAAATGCCTCGTAAAGGCGTACCGGTCCAAATGGGTGTTTTAAAAAAAATATGAGGTACAGTGGCAACACTGTTGATGTTTGAAGGCAACAAAAGGTGTGTTTAGTGATGGTCTATGACATGGAAATACTGAAAACAGGAACAAAAGAAAATGAAAATTATGGTGAAAAAAGTGTTACTCTTAATTCCCAGTTGCGCCGTTCGTGGGACACCCTGTAGTACCAGAACTCAGCAACTTTGGCTAGAAATCGCAAAAATACGAGGTGTGAGCCAAAAAATAATAAAGAAGAAGTAAAAAGTTCACAAATCTTGCTTTAAAGTGAACTATATGCACAGGCAAGTAAGTAGTAGTCCCTAAAGACTTGTACACTAGGAAGATTGTGTAATCCTCAATCTGAACAACTGAAGGAACACCTGATATTATATTATATTTGAATGTCGTCTTAATGTAACTAGGCGTGATTATTTCTTAAGATATCTAAAAGAAGCAGGATAGGATATAATGGGGCATACGCCTTGTCAACACTTCTGAGGAATCAGACTAAGAAAATAATATATCTACTTACGAACTATATTGTATTATAAAATTACGAAATTGTAAAATTATGAAATATAAAACAAATGTAACTGGTGCATAACTGAAAAGCTAAAACCAAATATATATTTATATAAAAAAAGTAAGTAGTTGTGACTGATTACTAGACCTTGGATTTTAGGTTTTTAACCTATTTTTTCCTTTGCAGGTAAATAAAAATTAACAAGTTATGTCAGCGTTTCATTACAAAACGCAACAACTGAGGAAGTTTTATAGCGCCTAAAATAACCTATTTTGCTTGTTAGAACCTATTTTAGGTTTGTGCGACTAAATTACGCCTTTTTTTAGGTTTTTATATATTTTTTAGGTTTTACAGAATTTTTGTATCTCACAGAGCTATTTCCTCGGTTTGGTGACGAAACAATTCAATTACATGTTTGAAACATGTTATCTGTTGATTTCCCTCCCTCCAAGTGTGTGATGTTTTTCAAAGCTCCAAACAAAACAAAATATCTGACGCAGTGGAGGTGAATAGAGGGACAGTTCTTCTCTTACATTTCGCCCCTGCACTATGGAGTCTTAATGCTAAGCCTTGTCTATTATGAGAAAGTAAACTGTTCTTGCCATCCTGGCCCTTTCCCAGCTTTGGCACCCAATTGCCTCTACTTCCTGCACAGTACAAAGTGCAAACTCCTAATCCGCGTGGTCTTGCTAACTTTTGCGTCAGTTCGGTCCTTTTGTGACATTCACGCCTTGCGAAGTAATGTTTCAGCATTTAAATTTGCACCACTGACTATGTCTCTGTTGAAGGCAATATTCAGCATAAAATGATTCTCACAGACAAAAGGAGGAGTTTGACTGTGGATAACATGAAAAAATATTCAGGGTGGTCACAGGACCATTATAAAATTCAAATATAATTCCAGGTTTTCAAAGCAAACTTTTGAAAAAAGAAAATGCCTTGGGAAAAGCTTGCCTCAGGGCATTTAAAAATATGTATAAATTTAATGGGATTTGGATTAATAAAAGTTGCAATTTTTACGTCTACGGAGAGAAAAAAGGAATAGAGAAAACAACTGCTTCTTTTTTTCATGTTTTACCAAAATTCACACATGATTCCCAGAGCCAATAATTGACGTATAATTCCCAGAATTCAAGGTATTCCAAGTAAGTAGCCACCCTCATATTGTACACCAAATTATACATACGTGATTCGTGTCATATCAACAACTTCTTTGCTACGAGCACAAGGATAGTGTTACAATAATTTGTGGATAATTTCAAAATGATTTAAAAAAAGGAAAATTTGGTTAGAAAATTTATATTTGGTTGTTACATATACCTATTAAAATTTCTTGTGAAATTTAATTTTTAATTATTGTACCGAATCAGTATTTTCAGGATTTTAGGACCTATTTTAGGATTTTTAGAACCTATTTTAGGATTTTTAGGACCTATTTTAGGATTTTTAGAACCTATTTTAGAATTTTTAGGACCTATTTTAGGATTTTTAGAACCTATTTTAGGATTTTTAGAACCTATTTTAGGGACCTAAAAGCACATTTTTAGAACCTAAAAATCCGAGGTCTACTGATTACAGTTGAAAGTTCTCTACTAGAAGTTACTCTAAAACTCTAAAGCACCATATTCTACAGTTATATTTTATCAGTCAGACTGCTAATTTATAAAAAAAACGGGAAGGATCTGTATTTTAATTAAATTTATATATTTTATCATGCATGATGATAGTGAATAATGATTTTAAGTTACAGTTGTATGAACCAAAAATATGTTTCAAAAAACTGCATTAATAAATTGGATGAATTCGGCTAACTCTTCTTCAGTCAACGTTTCACAGTGTACAATATCCCATCCAGGAATTTTTGATTACAAGACTGAGATCCAGTGGTGTATTATTGACTTTATTTCCGAGAGGCTAACTTTTGTTATATTATTATTTGTAGTATTACCGATTAGAGTATCTGTACTATTAACACACTCCATGACTGCAGTTGTACTTTAATAATTCTGATAAGGGAAAACATATTGGGGGGAGTGGTGAGCAAGCGGGATGCCTCTTGATAGAGCTTACTACTATATTGCCAGGAAAGCACTGGGGGTTCATGAAAAAGTTAAAGTTTATAAATATAATGGAACTTTATTTCTTGTACTTTTGCATAAGAACAAGAAGGAAACCTATATTCCTGTGAGAGATAATCTTGTTTTCTTGCATAGCATAGCATAGCAACTTTGTCTTTGGCCGAAACACTTTCAGCAAATTTCAAGACAGTTCTCTAACTGTTCAAATCGCCACACGAATTTATGTACGCAAATACATACAGGAAAAAAAAACAGGAGTTATAGCCCACACTGGCACTGTTTGCTTGTTGTAAGTCCATTTTATGCACAGATAGGCCAATCGGGACACCTCCAGCCACAGTGTATAAATATAACAAGAGTGCATAGGTCTGAGTGTAAAATCAAAATATAGTCATCATTTCACACGCACGCGCGCACAATAAATCTTTTAAAAGAAGTCAACAATTGTAATGGCACATAATTTAGAATCTCCTTATCACACGCACACGCGAAATTCTCAATCACTTGCCTTTCATTGTCTATCTCTTTGTTGAGAAAGTTCTAGAATTCTTCGATGTGAAGAGATAAGGGAATTCTTCTGTTGGACATGTAAGACCATTCGGGAGATTTTCCCAAGAGACACTCTTGTTTCCTACTGGTTGCAGCATGTTCCTCCACAATGCCCTCGCACCTGAGAAAAGTGAACATTATGAAATGTGGAATTAAAGATAAAAAATAATTTAGATAGCAGTGGTGTAGTGACTAAATATGGAAAAGTAGCCGAAGAAGCAAGCAGAAGAATTCAAGTGCATGCACACATTTTGATTCAACAATGATTCTATAAAATACATAAAACAACATATATTTTAATGCAATACGAAGCTTTGGAGCAAAAATGAGACCTTGAAGAAGACAGATGAAGTTTCTCAGAGGCATGACGGGAAAACAAGGGAAAATGTAGTCAAAGAAGTTTTAAAGCTACATATAAGTATAATGAGGATTTACATGGACTATCAGTTAGCGAAATACACATGCAGACATATAAAAACTTCAAAGGAACCCAGTAAAATAAAATGGACATGTAAAACAATCATGAAGGCAATTATGCTAACCTTTAGAACGCAAAGGAAGGGCGAGACAATTTTTTTTTTACTGAAAATGTTCTATCTAGACTTTGTACAATATTTACTAATTTCTTTCCAGATTATAACGGTAAATTCCCCACTCTGTCCACTCTAGTCTACAGACAGAAATTCCCTACACATGAATAATGAAACAGAATTTCATGCTAGTTGATCATTTTTACTGATAATGACTTCAAAGGGGAGCAACACTTGAGCATTTTCATGTTGGAACAATTTATTGTGGTTCTTTCAATTATTTCCTGTCTACCCACTTGCATATATCTGAAGAAAGAAGATTTACTTTTGTCATCTTGCATTTCGTTCTCGATTATGTCTCGCTATTGGTTTCGTAAAGTCTGGAAGTCTTGTTATGGTCTCAATTTTAAACTATGATCTCCTACAAAGTATGGATTAAGTACTGTAGTAACCAATAGTCGTATGAAAGTTTAATTGAAAATCACTATCATAAAAATTCTTAAGATTCACAACAATAAAGCTTGCTTGACCACAACTAGGTCCAAGTGCACTTGATCCAAGATGGTATTCTCGGCTGGTGACTTGAACATACATGTATACATCATACATTGATTGATTTGGTTTATTTTACTTCAATTTTCTGTCACTTTTGGCAAATCGCAAAGATGAGGATGAATGTTGGTAAGACGAAATCGATGATGCCACACTCACAAAGCACGCGAAGGCCGGGAATCGAACCCGGGACACATGAAGTCGCATTGAGGTTGGCATAGACATCAGAAAGATGGTGGATTTGGTTTTGAAAGGCACGTTGATTTGTTACGAGTGCACCAGATGTTAATCACTTTCATAATGACCATAAAAATCAATATTATAATAACTAAAAGAATCATTTAGATATAAACTGTACAGGAGAACAAAACAAGAACTCAATACATGACTTATACGTATGTCATGATTAATTTCATGTACATTGATCTTCAGTTTTAAATTAAGTTCATTAAACCGCAATGTGCTCCATGTGTACCAATTACATTTCAGTTGCTTACATCTCTTTTTAAGGTCAAAGAGAAGTACACTCAGAGAACTAAATGCATCATATCGATTGATGCACCAGAATGCATCGATTGATGCACTGAAGTGTGTTTTATGGCTTGTTCAAAGAATCAGATTCACATTTGATGCAAGTGGGGATTACTTTCAGTCGAGATGCACTTCAATGCATCAGTTGATGCGTTTTGATGCACCTTGATGCGTTTTGATGCACCAGAATGCATCTTTTTTGATGATGCACTTAAACGTTTCGTCTGAGCTACATAAACTCTGTAGCTCAGACCAAACGTTTAAGTGCTTCATCCTAAAAGATGCAGGAAGGTGCATCAAGGAACATCAACTGATGCATTGAAGTGCATCTCGACTGAAATAAATCCTCACTTGAATCAAATGATGCACTTTGGTGTTTCTTTCACGACATACAAAAATGCACCCAAATGCATCAAATGTGAATCTGATTCTTTGAACAAGCCATAAAACACAATTTAGTGCATCAATCGATATGATGCATTTAGTTTTCTGTGTGGTTGGCTTATTGATCGAATTTCAAATTCTGGTCTTCATTGGCAAATAGATGAATCGATCCTAATAATTTATGTTGCTTTGATCTATAAATTGATAGGCCTATCACACCAACAATATTTGCCTCTATCGCTATTGTATTTCTGGAAGTGTCGATAGTTGCAACGGATGGATAAACAGTCATGATCATATGTGATCACAAAGTGAAATGATAACAATATCATTTCACTTTTGCCTATGAATTATACAAGGTGCGAAAGAAGAACTTAAATTATGTCGGCGGGGATTAAGCTACCCAATAAACTATTTTGTAATTATTAGTTTTGATTGAATGATTTGTTTTATTTAATTCGCTCTTTTCCACTTTTGGCTAATCGTGCAGATGATGATGAATGGTGATAATATGAAATTGATGAAAGGACAATCACACAGACAACACACAGCGTAAGTCACACAGAGGGTTATTCTGACTTTTGGTACAAGCGCCAGAGCTTCGTTGGTCTGCAAAATTTCAGTTTACCGGGGTATTACGTGGAAGTCAGGTTTAACTTTTTTGGTCCCTTCTTCGAATTTCACACTTTAAAACCGAGTAATTATTGGTGAATGAACGATCTACATTAGTTCTGTACAACTTTCAATGGACTTTTCCACTACTACATGAAATAATTACGTTTTATATTCATTCATTATTACGGGTAATGATATAGCAATGAGATTTGTTTTCGTTTTTTAGAAATAAGTCTTCTGAAATTTACATCTTACGTCACAGAAGTAGTAGTTTACGATAGTTATTATTCTATAATAACAATCACAAATCATTATTAATTATTATTACTATTATTCAAGTATTATCAATAGCTTGAGCCCCGTACAAAAAATTCTAGCAACATCCACTCAAAAGTAATAATACTTCTACACACATTAGCTAACTCTTCCTTACCTTTCTAGAATCACCACCTACCTCTTCAGCAACAACCAACGACACCAAGAGAAAGGGAACATATATCTTGGTCGCCATATTGTTCAATAATGAACATAAGTCTAAGATTTCAGAAATGTGACGCAAAGTTTTGTGCGACAGTATCTACATCACAGCCATTCCGTGTGAAAGTAACAAGGTTTTTTCAATTTTTATTCAAAGTATCACTTATTGCACATGAAATTAAAGGGAAACTAATCAGAATTTGGAATTATTAACACAAACATTAGTTTCATGCAGGGTCTTAGCCAGGCAGGGGCAAGGGGGGCTGAGCCCCCCTGGAACTGCCGTCACCCCCCCCCCCCCCCCCGGTATTGCCATCAATCCCCCTTGACATTAGGTAAAACTATTTTGTGTAATTTGTTTGCAGTGAAGATTGAAAATTTAGAGGTCTCACAACTTTTTTATCACATTTGCTCATCTTGTTTATGAGTTGAAGGTCAAGTTGCTGCAAGTACAATTCTCTATACTTTACAAAGTTCCTTCATAGGGAAGCTCCGTACCGTCGCTCTCCCTGTTGCGACCTCCAGTTTAGACAGACATCTGTAACTTTGAAGTCATCATGCAAATTCCCTTCTCATCTGTATCCAGGGTCAACCGCTCTCAAGTTTTTCAAAGGAAGGGAAGTTTCATTGCTTCGGCCGGGGGTGGAATGTATGGTAGGCACTATGATTGAATATTGTGCATTTTTTCTTGTATGACATACATATCTGTATCATCAAAAGTAGTATGGAGCGTGTAGTAAGGGACGATGTCACCAGCAGTCAATTAACACTTCAACAGATGGTTTAAAAGATGAAGAAAAATGTAGTATTTGTATGATATTTATAAATTGTGTATAACTTAACGAACTCTCTCTCCCCGAGACACACACACATAATTTACATTCATTTAATACTATTAAATTATTGAAAAATGGAGTTGGTTTAAAAAGTCCCCATGATAACCTGCGACCCCCCCCCCCCCCCCCGCCGAAATCAATTCTAGCTACGGGCCTGGTTTCATGGCTTTTAAATAGCATATTGTTTCAAACATATTACTTTTTATAGTAGAATTGGGATTTTATGTGTGGTGTTTCCACTTATTTTAGTTTCATTATGGTATAGTACCATAATTATACCATATTATACCATAAGAAAAATAAATTAATCTTAATTTCGTTCTAATTGTCTCAGTAATTGTTTCTATATCTTTTCTGAAGCAAACCTTAGTTTGAAGAATCTATTTATGATAATATCCACAGCCTTTGCATTGCTCCATAATCCTACAAAGTAAATAATGTGCATCATGTCACACCCGTCAAAAAATTTGTCACATTCGACACAGGCAGACAATGTTTATAAAAAATGTACGTAGTAATATTCTGAGTAACGAAAAGAATCTTAATGTCAAGTAAAGTTTGCTTTGTGAAAATAAAATAAAATTGTTTCAGTAAACCCATATATTTCACACGAGTTTTCTGAAAAACTGAGGAACTACCTAAAGTCAAGTCTCGGAAGTGTCACGCACATCACAATTGAAAATAAAAGAAGTACTTTCTGTAGCTGAAAATTGAGATGGGGGAGGCACATTCTGAAATTAAGTAACATTCATCCAGAAAAAATGAAATTACATGAATTGATAGAGTTACACATTTGAAAGTGCTAAGAAAATAATTAAAAATGAATGTAAATTTGTCCATCAACAAGAGATAAGGAAACATATGTTACTCACATCTAGCATGTCCTTTCTGACTGAGATGGAAGCAATCCTGCGACATGTAGGAAAGATCGCTCTTCCAACCATTGGGAGTGACTATGATGGGAATCGAAGTGTTTGATGGGAACGGCTGATAGACAACGGTGAAATCATCACTGGTATCATATCTCCCACTGTTAGCCTGAAATTTCAGAGGAAGTAGTTATTATACTTTTTTCGTTGTACAATGTACGTTAGTATTCAGTGTTTACATAATAACCATTGCTTGATTTTTTTTTTTAAGTGTTCAACACTGACATTGAATATTGAATCACTGTCTTCTAAATGTTGTTATTGAGTTGTTTGTTTAAATCCGCTTTATGCACAAATAGGCAAATCGGGACCAGAGGCGCAACCACGAATTTGTGTGTGTGTGTGGGTAGGGGGGCAAGTACCAGGATAAAGGTACCAATATTATTATTATTAGTAGTAGTAGTAGTAGTAGTAGTATCGAAGATGTTATCATCCTCGCAAATTACGAAAAATAAAGGGTAGAAATCGGTGCTAAAGCATTTGTGTTGGAACAAATGATTTGAAATATTTTTCTTTTCAAAACGTTCAATTTCACATTAATAATGGAAAACAAGCACACACACTGTATTTTTGAAAGACAGAAAATGCTTGATAAATGTATTTCGAATAAAATTATTTTTTTACATAAATATTTATAACTTTCATGTTCAGCATACGTTTTACACATATGCAAAATGGAGCAACGTAAAATAAAGTATACATGCAGACTTGCTAACACTGAATTGTGTAAGTATTCAAAGTTTCTTTAATATGCATACAACATATATTATTTAAATACATTACGTAATAAATTCTTCCACCTCATAATAAACCAAAGCAAAAAATACATAGGTTCTCTCCCAAATGTGCACGTTCATTTTCCTCCAAACAATTGTTCTTGCATTTAAGACAAAATCAATTAAGAGAAGTCTACTTGTTTTTCTGGTAATTTACAATGCATTGCAGAAAACAACCATAAACAGCGAGCGAAGCGAGCATGAAAAATTTTAGATTCAATTTCTTGCAAACTGAAAATACTATTGATTAAATAGGGCGCAAATAAATTAACAGGGCGCCATGGCATTCTCTCTGTTACAACTTCTTTCATTTAGATCGTTCGGCGCCCAGGGCCGACTAACGCCGCCCCCTAGCTACAGCTCTGAACTTCATAAGACTAAGAAATTTGAAATCGATGGGGGCAATTGCCCCTCTGTGCCCCTACTGGTGCCCTTGGCCGTCAATGTTTTCTCCCCTTGCCCCCATAGAATTGAATTCCGTCCAAGGTTGGGATTGGTTGGGCAATGCCCTCTGCTACCCCTGTGGTTGCGCCACAGATCGAGACTATACCTATATTTTAAAGTGGGATCCGAAACAGTATAGGTCTCCACCAGGTATCGAACCAGAAGCCCCTTGACCTGTACTCATTCTTTATGTAGGATTTGAATTTGTATATTTTTTATTTAGCGTCTATCTGTCAGTTTTGGCAAATGGCGACAATGAATATAAGTGATGAATTGATGAAAGCGATGAAGGGGCGTTCAGGAAGAACACCCAGACCGAGATTTGAACCCGGGACCACATCACAGTCTGGGCAAATAAAAGGTCCTTTATCATCTAGCGAGTTCCACACACTTTACGTGAACATAAAGAGTAACAAATGTCACATTTGCCTGCGTATGTCCTTCACGATAGCCTATATTCCTATGTAGGCCATATTGCGTCTACCTTACATAGCGTTCTTTTTTCCTTCGTTATAAACAGTATTTTAGATTAAAGTCTAAACTAAGTACATTGTTGTAAAGTACAAATTATGAGCAGTCATAATATGTACTAGAGATATACACACCTATCACTTGGAAGATGCAGTAAGTAATAACTTACCTATGCAATATTAGATCACGTAGAACAAAATCACGAGATCCAGCTATTTCGCTTCTTTGTCAAGTTGCTGCACTGTAGGTGCAGCCAACAGGTTCAATGACGTCATTCGGACAATGTGAATGACATACCGTATCATTCCCCCAGGAATGGGGATCATATAAGGGAAATGTAGTTCAGTTCATCATTCATCCCCGATGATGTAGAGCACTCGCCCCTTGCAGATAGCTTGATGGTAAGGCGCGATAGGTTAACTATTCACACTGAGAAATGGCAAAACATAATCACTCGGATAATATACTTTTAAGTCTGGATTAAACATGATTGAAATAGGATAATACCTGTCTATCACCGATGGTGAAGATCCTCGCAGAAAGCTCTTAGTGTAAGCCTGTGCTGATTCGCACAGTTATCTCCCTCTTGCTTTCAGCTCCAAGACCAAAGATCAAAGACCCCTCACCACCCGTTGCTCTCGAACTTATTCCTTCTTCAGTCTCCCTGGCCATTGCCCTGCAATACCTGTTGATCAGCACCTTAACTGCCAATACTCCAGGAAGGTTTTTTAACTTCTGACATGACGTTCCTTGAATGCCCGAGAGAGCAACGGCTGGTGATTGAGTTTATGAATTCTGGCTTGATACAATTCTCTATTTAGAGGAGATTGACACGATACTAACCTCATTTGTTGAATTGACTACTTGGAAACAGGAAATAGACCATACTGGGTTCAGGTATCATAAATTGTAATGCAAAAAGTAGATTGCATATTATCTACGAAATTTGGTAAGATGAACGTAACAGACCATGATTCCGTAGAGGACTGGGTTACGGATACAGAGGTCCTAGGTTCGAAACCTAGAGAGGTAGAAAGTGAGGAACATTCAAAATGCAAATGTGAGTAAAAACCACTCACCAATTGTTTCTCAACCTGCTGATAACCGTGGATTATATTTTCGTACACTTTTCGAAGCGCCTCTCCCCTCTGACTAAAGAGGCAGCTGCACTCAAAACGGTGCATCATTTCACAGGTGAACGGTTTTCCTATTATTCTCGTGAGCAGTAAATGATCTGAAAAAAAAAATCATATTATAAACTGATATTGTTCTACTTACAACAATGACTTCAAATGCATATAAAGACAAGAAACATCTTTCTATCTCTTGGTTAATCACAACGTTGAGGATGAATGATGAAATGGATACAGAGACATCTAAGCGTTATCCAGTATTCAGAGAGAGAGAGGGAGATAATGGACAAAGGGGTAAAAAGGAAAGAAAATAAATAATTAAAGCAAGAAAAAGAAAGCAAGAGAAAGATAGGGAGGAGAAAGACATACTAATAGAGAGAGAGAACGAAGAGAAGGAAGAAAAGAAGAATAAAGAGAGAGAAGAAAGAAAATCCAACCCTAGCCTGAACATTGGTGTTCTTTCTGAGTGTCCCATCCTCAATTCCATTGTATCATCATCCTTTCTCAACTTCGCGATTAGCCAAAAGTGGCAGGAAAGCGAAATAAAATGAAAAATCCAATCAATGAAGAAGAAAGATAAAGAGACCGAAGAAGTAGAGAGGGAGAGAAGAAAGGGAAAAGGAGAAATAGGAAAAACAATGACAGAAAAAGAAGGAGAAGAGATCGAGAGAGAGAGAGAGATAAAAATCGAGATAGAAAAATAACAGTAAAAGAGAAAAATCAGATCGAGAGAGAAGGATAGAAAGACAGAAACAGAAAGAGACATGAAGACACAGACAGATAAATAGATAGATAGATAGGGATAGAGATATACGAAAACGAATTTTAGCAGCCATGCCCACAAAAAGCAATAGGTCTGAATCGAAAAAAAATATCTTCAAACATTGATATCAACTCTGGCGACTCTACTGAACTCGAATCAAGAACCTTCGATTGAGATATCCCAGTTTGAACACTCATTGACCTCCAGCGACAGAAGAGACTACAAATATAAGAAAACTGAAACAAAACAACAGTTATGAATTCAATCATATTTACCTGGAACTGAGATGAGATTAACAAAGGTCCTCGGAAACCTCTTCTTCATATAGTCCAGAACTTCCTGCAGCCTCTTCCGGTGCTTCTCCACAGCCGAGTCCAAGATGTCTTCAAAGCAAATGTTGGTGCAGATGTCATTGTTGCCAGATAACATGGTGACGAGCTGAAAGGGAAACTCCTTGAATTTACAAAGTACAACAGATCAGAGAGAAAGAGAGAGAGAGAGAGAGAGAGAGATGAGCGAAAAAGATGGAAAGATTGATTGAGTGATTTAGGCTATTTTAGTCGCCTAATTTGGCTAATCTGATGAGATGTATGAAAATAAAATCATTTCGACCTCCGTGGCAGCGTCACACCCCAGTGGTCTCGGGTTCGAATCCAGGCCTGGGCATGAGTGTTCTTTGTGAGTGTGCCTTCATCAGTTTCATCATATCACTCATCCTCATCTTCGCGATTAGCCAAAAGTCGCAGAAAAGTGGCCAAATAAATCAAGAGACAATCACATATGGACTACACTACACAACAGAGGATTTTCCTGGGAGTCGGAGCCTCGTTAACCTGCAAAATGCAGTCCAGAGTGATAGAAAGAAAATGGCAGGGATTTAGAAAGATAGAGATAAAAAGCGAATTGCAGTGGGGAAGGACCAATTGCTATTTCCAACACATCTAAAATTACACTAAACGCCTTTTCTAGTGCCGGCTGACCTTCGGAGCCAATTATCTGCCAATTGTCTTCGAGGTCGTGTGCGCTGTAGCAAGTGGCAATTTCAGTAGAGAAGTGGACGTTCTAGGAAGAACATAGTCAGTGCTGTACAACGTTGCCAAGTGTTTAGTATCTGCCTGCTGATATAAGTTAATTGAAACTGAACTTAAAGTTTAAGGTAGGATCCTTAAAACCCCTTAAGTGTGCAGACCGTATATATACGCCCTCCGCATTGTGCTGCTGTAGTGCGGAAGGGCTTATACGTATATACCCTTTATGTTTGTTTCAACTATATTCGATTTACTGTGGTGTATATAGTGACACAGTCGTTTGGTGAGATAGTTCTAGCTGTAGTAGAAACAAGAAATAGTAGCAAGAAAGGAAAAAGACGAAAGAGAAGAAGACGAAACTAATTTTCTTCTTCTTTTTCTTCTTCTTCTTTTTCGTCTTTTTCCTTTCTTGCTACTATTTCTTGTTTCTACTACAGCTAGAACTATCTCACCAAACGACTGTGTCACTATATACACCACAGTAAATCGAATATAGTTGAAACAAACATAAAGGGTATATACGTATAAGCCCTTCCGCACTACAGCAGCACAATGCGGAGGGCGTATACTGAATTTGACGAAAAAAACTATATTTTGCAGCAAAAAACCTATATTTTCCAGTAGCGACTTGTTCAACAAATTCCAAACTTAAGGGGTTAACCGAATCACTGTGCACTGAGCCTCTACCGGAAGTACAAGGGGCCTATCAAATAGGCCCACCGGATGTAAAAAAAAAAGAAAGAAAAAAAAGTGAGTTGATACCTTCCATTGCTTCTTGAAGTCTATGCCCTTGTAGGCCTTCATCCGGCGATAGAGCGCTTTCGCTTGTGCCATCAGGTCATCGTCCCCTGCTCCGCCGAAGGCAACGTTGAACTGAGAGTCTGGGCTGTACCAGTAGGAGTCCCCCAAGGAGAATCCCACCAGCTTGCTGTTGAACCTCTTCAGGATGTTGGGAAGGGTGATGTATTCCCTCCACGATCCTTGTCCACCTGGAAGCACCATTACAACAAGTGAAATACTCATACATATAAAGGCTAGGAATGGTGAAGGTTTCTTCAACCTACTTTTAATAAGGAAAAAGTTATGATTGTAACAAAGACTTATTTCAGGTGTGATAGAACAGTGCCAGAACGCCTGAGGAACGCATCGAGATCATTCTGCTGTCTGGGGAGAGAAGTTCACGTGCCATTGCAAATTATTTTAATCGACGACACCCCCAACGAGATCCAGTGTCGCATGTGAAAGTTGCTACTCCAAAAGTTCCGGGAGACAGGATCAGTCAACGACAGGGAACGATCAGGACGTCCCAGAACTTCCACCAACGGGTTAGGAGCATTCTGGTATCGTATTCTCACATTGAAAGTGAGAATTTGTTACAATCATGCAGTCATAACTTTTCTCTGATTAAAGATATGTTGAAAGACACCTTCATAATTGCATTTCTCGTGAAATTCTAGCCTGGTTTGATATATCACATCACTTTCTTCCCATTCAAAAATTTTGAGTTAAATTCAATATGGCGGACCATTTGTAGCATGGCGAAGTTAATAATCGTCTGATTAATTGACGAAGCTCTCTTCAATTAAGAATTGTGCAGTAGGTAGTCGTTCAAAAAATGGTCATACATTTATTATTAAATTATATATACTTCGACGATGACTTTAAGCATGCTGACATTTTGTTTTAACTGATATGCTTTAACTTCAACTGCAACACTGAAACCACCAGTAAACAATAAGGCATTGAAGTGAACCGAATCCCTTTAAAAAAATCGTTAGAAAGACTTAGGAGGTGTGAGAAGTTTTAGGTACAAATGCAGAAAAGTGTGTTCGCAATCAGAAGTGTTCGAAATCAGAACTGACCGCAAGTAGGACGATACCGCATGGCCAGTCTCGATTAGCCTTTCTGTACATAAAATTGACATAAAAGCAAACTCAAAATCTTTATCTGAAAGAATAGGACCCTTACCTATCGTACAGGCAATGCCCCTATTCTCCACCGTCACCTCAAGGACGTTGGTGGCGGCGATGCCGTTCCCAGCCGTGATGCTGTCCCCCATCGCGGCAATGATGTCGATATCTCCAGGCCTCAGCTTGTGGACGTTGCTCGGAGGGGTCGGGGATCGAAACCCGCAGGTGTCACAGGGGAACATATCATTCGACCTCGCCACCTGCAAGAACTAAGACAGAACAAGCATTCGATTTGTTTTCTGTGAAGACAACTTTGCTCGAGCACTAACAAAATGTATACAGGAAGGATTACTGCATAAATTGTATTCATGATTAAATTATTCTAATATGTGGACAAGAAGACTTAGGTAGGCATGTCATGTGACACGAATGGAAGAGGAAGGAAGGGTTTAAAGTATTCTTGTTGGGAAAGCTGATTGTAGGAGACCTGTAGGAAGGCCAACACGAAGTTGGGGGGATAACGTTGAGATGGACCTAAAGGAAATCGGTAAGGATTGAAAATATTGGACAGGGTGTGTACCAAAATAACAAAACCAAAATTCTTGACTTTTTCATGGCATTTATTTAATCGCCCCCTACTTAAGTATAGTTGGAAATTAAAAAAAATATATTTTTATTCAATGAAAACCCCTAACACAAGGTCGGTTAAGATGAATACTGTGGCTGTACTTTAACAAGAGGTTTAGACTTGCTTTAATTATTAATGCATGTAAAAATTAATGCTTCAGACTTCTTCCTGGATGGGAAATGGCCACATTACTTTATTTAATATTTTTACAAACTTGTATGTAATTCTTAAGAGAAAAATTGAACAAATCTTAGCCACAACTCAATACAATTTTAGATTTCCAAATATTCGATTTTATAAAATTTCAGTACAGGTACATGACATGTAAATTCACTATACTGAAAAAATAGCAAAATTTCTATACATTTACTTGACTCTTGACTGGTAGACACCCTGTTGCATTAATCTTGCCCCAGGACAGAGACAGATGGAAGGCTTGTATTGCTGCAGCCATAAACCTTCAGGTTTAAGAATGCTAGAGAGTTAGTTAGTTAGGCAGGGTTACTTCTGATTCTATTTGATGCTCAGATATTTGATACCAGCTGAGTTAATTAAATATGGTGGGAATCTGTTAATATGTCAAATTCATAAATTAATTTGTTTAATATGGAATAAAGAAGAAATCCCTCAAAAGTGGAAAGAATCCATAATTGTTCCTGTGTTTAAAAAAGGTGATGAACTGTAATAATTACCGTGGAATTTCTCTACTCTCAAAAACATATAAAATATTATTTATCATTCTTTTAGCAAGACTAATCCCATATGCTAATGAAATTATAGGTGATTATCAATGTGGATTTAACGTAACAGATCAACAGCAGATCAAATTTTTCACATCAGACAGACACTTAAGAAGAAGTGGGAATATAATGAAAATGTCCATCAGCTATTCATTGATTTTAAAAAAGCATATGATTCAGTTAAAAGAGATAAATTATATAAATAATATATTAGTCGAGTTTGGAATATACCTAAGACACTTGTTAATATGATAAAAGTATGCACCAGTGAAACAAAGTAAAATTTGTGTAGATATTAATATGTCTGACAAATTTACAATTCATGATGGATTAAAACAAGGTATCTCCATTGCTCTTTAATTTTGCCTTAGAATATGTTGTTAGGAAGGTAAAAGAAACTAACGAAGGACTAAAATTAAATGGTATGACTCAGTTGTTAGCATATGCAGATGATGTAGACTTATTAGGGGATGATATAAATACAATTAAGAACAATGCTAAATATTTTTCAACGCAGCTAAAGAGATAGGTTTGGAAGTTAACAAAGAGAAAACTGAATATATGCTTACAGGTCGAAACCAAGTGTTAGGTAATAATCAAAATCTAATTATTGATAACAACTCGTTTGAACAAGTTTCCAAATTCAAGTACTTAGGAGTAATACTAACAAATAAAATGGTATTAAAGAGGAAATAAAGAGCAGGCTTAATTCAGGAAATGCATGTTACTTCTCTCTTCATAAACTTTTGTCTTCTCGTTTAATATCTAAGAAACTAAAAGTTATAATATACAAAACAGTAATATTGCCTGTACTATTATATGGATGCGAAACTTGGTCCCTTACATTGAAAGAGGAACATAAATTGAGAGTATTTGAAAATAAGATCCTTAGGAAAATCTTTGGACTTAAAAGGGATGAGGAGACAGGTGAGTGGAGAAGGTTACATAATTTAGAAGTACATAATTTGTATTCATGTCCAGATATTATTATAATGATTAAATCAAGAAGACTTAGGTGGGCAGGCCATGTGGCACGAATGGGAGAGGAAAGAATAGTTTACAGGATTTTTGTTGGGAAACCTGATGGTAAGAGACCAGTAGGAAGACCAAGACGAAGATGGAAGGATAATGTTGAGATGGACCTAAAGGAAATCTGTAGGGATGGAAAAGAGTATATAGATCTTGCTCAGGATAGGGACAGATAGAAGGCCTGTGTTGCTGCAGCCATGAACCTTCCGGTTTAAGAAGGCTAGAGAGTTAGTTAGTTTAGATATTTGATATCAATTGTTTATTCTACATAATACAAGTTTCAATGAACATAGTGTAATTACAATAACAATAGCACCAAAGTGTACTATATTGAATTATCGTCATTTTTATTGTAAAAATGTACATTTTTGTAGAATTTACATTTCCAGGATTTGCGTTATTTTTTAAAAATATTTAATATACCTGTAGTTATCTATAACTTTTTAAAACTTTGAACTTAAGCGACAAGCGAAGGGGCGTTTTTTCGTCTACGGTGACTGCTGCAAGAGGGGTAAACAAATGCCTGTCTAATTGGGCACGGTCGTTCTCTTCTTGGTATAACTGTACAGTCACAAGCAATAAAAATGACAGCTAGATCCTGAAATATTCGCTTCCTTGCATTGCATTGTGTGTTGCCTAACTCCACGGTGGTGGCACAAGTTTCCATTGAAAATTCGCTATTAAAATCCACTTATGGCAGTAGAGCTAGGCAACACACATAACGTCTTGCAAGAAGTGAGTATTTCAGGATCTAGGTGTCCCATTTTTATTGCAGCTGACTGTACATTTAATTCGATTTGAACACTATACATTAACAATGATGCCAGAGAAAGGAGACTTAACGCACAAGAAATTATATTAAACTCAGAATCGATGTAAATTTATAAACCTAGTACGTTCTGCCTCGATAGATGACGATTGTTCAAAATGGTAACTTGAAAGGAAGTATAAATCCTTGAGACGAACTTAAAACACAATTACTACATTTAGTTTGTACTTCTTCTTGGTGCAGTGTAAGGAATCTCAAGGTTGGTCAATTGTCTCCAAATTACAGTAGAGCTCCTGCGAAAAAATATCACCGATGGATTTCAATGTGTCCTTTGCTAAGGAGGCTCAGACTGAAGATGACCTAAAACCATATCTTAGGCCTTACGAGGCGGGTGAGGTAAGTGCACGGTTCGTGGATTCTGCCGTCATGGTCAATTCGTGAAGCAACTTTCATAACCTTTGTTCCTCCACGTTCCCTCTTAATATCCGTTTTCTTCGAGGGCTCTGCCATTTACCATAGAGAGATAAGGATCACGAATGACGCACGTGACACGGACTCGGATAAAACACGGTGACTTCAAATAACTTGACCTTCTCCATTGTCTTCTCTTGTTCAGTCTGTTTGAATTATTTTCAAAGTGGTAAGGTTCCTACAGAAGAATTGCTCTTTTGTTGTAAAATATGTTGTTATTTTTTGGTCGATTAAACGTCTGGAGGTGATCATAGAGGAAGACAGCCGAGTGCAACAATAATAACAACCCTTGGCGCAACAGCCCTTGAGGACCAGGACCCCTGTCGGCCTCACCCCCCACTGCCGAGGTGGGAGACAGGTTCAACTTTATGGGTCGCAAGTAAATTGCTGCGCGACGCCTTGGTTGTAGTTGACAATTTACTTGCACCATTAGGGAAAAGTAAATGTTTACACAAAGTAAGTAGACAAGTCTATTCCACCATTTCTTCCGTCCATCTACTGTCCCGTCTATAACCAACTGAAGGAAAGCAAGTTACAAGGACTGGGCATATTTCTCTCCACCGGGCATCGAACCCAGGACCGCTTCATTATAAGGTTATGACTAGAGCTGAGCCGATACCGGTGTATCGGTCGATACCAGTTGTATCGATATCGGAAATTATCGGTTGGAATTCATCTACAGATACCAGCCGATATTCTCGCAGCATATTTGTCTTTCACGGTGTGCGCCTAAATACTGCGCGATTTTTTCGTGGAATCTAATAATAATCTTAGAAATTATGCAAAATTCACACTTTATTTTTATTTTGCACAAATTATGAAAGAAAAACTGTATTTATTGATTACATAACATCTACAGGGTGATTCAGAATTCCTGTTACATAGTTTCACATCTCCCGCTTCACGGTAGGCAACCCACATTGACGGAGGGCTACGTCTTCAGTCACCTGATGTGATGTGTGCTGCTTCCAACGTCCTCTGTTTACAATTCGGTGTGCTTCGAACTTCACGTCAGTTCCTATTCAGTCGTTGTGGAAGACAGTACAGTATGGTTGAATACACGTTTGCCGAGAACACCGACACGTTGTTAATTTACGGCGAAGCTGGACGTAATGGTAGAGCTGCGCAACGTCTGTATGCAGCGCGTTTTCCGCATCATGTCACTCCATCACATACCATTTTTACCCGATTAGATGTTGATGGAGATGTGAAATTATGTGATCTTGTCATCTGTGTAGAACCAAAACGGTACGTTTCCGGACATGGGTTCCTTATCAAAACTTGATCTACTAAGTCCCCTCTACAACCCCTAGAAGTGTGTAACAGGAATTCTGAATCACCCTGTATATTAATATTCAATCCTAATTCTTGAATATTCTAAAGAAAGTTTATTGGCAAATCCATGCATATGATTGGCGAATATTATTTACACACCAATATTGGTCAATATTTTGAACAAATTTTAATTGTTGCGATTTTCAAGTATCGGTATCTGTGGGAATCGGCAAGAGTATCGGTTCAAAGTGGGCTCAGCTCTAGATACCACGTTCACAATGGTGCAAGGAAGCTATAATTGCAGCAAAAAGGTACGACCTATCTGTGCTCATGTTCCTCAAAGGTTACAGTGGCCATCACAGCAAAGGTTTTAGGTCAATGCGATCAGTAATTTGAGCAGAATTTACCAAGACGTTTGTCCTTATTGCTTATTTATGGTCGAGAGGTTAAGGTTTCTTCTTGATTCTGGTGCGTGTTTGAAATTAAACACCCTGCGGCACGCACACCCACGCGCACGCAACCTGTCTCCCGAGCGACTTCAATGACTGGGCGGGATGGTAAGTACCCACGACCGACCTTCACCGCCAGGTTGCAAGTGGCACTCACTCAAATACCAACTTCTCTTCCAAGTTTGTTTAAGTCCACTTTATGTATTATTTCACACTGGAAATAATTCGCTTTATGAAATTACTATCGCAAGACACTTAAAAATTGGACTTACGTTTCTGCCGCTCGTATTGGCTGGATTCCTTTTGGACTCCCCTGTGCGACCAACGATCTCCAGATACACGTCCGTCAGCATTTGGGGGAAGTTTCGGCTGCGAACCACGGCTTTCCGCATTCTCGACCACAGACTCTGTCCACGAGCTTCTGCAACAACCAGTGAAAACAGCACCGTCCAATGTAAGAAACGCATCCTGAAATCAACAAATTATGTAATTAATACAATATCCAAAACAAATCCCATATTGAAAATGACCATTTGGTCAATATGCGATATCGCCCGAACGGGTTTCTTCAAATTCATAGGAGAAACTACTTACTGGAATCAGTTTCTGTAGCATTGTCGAAGTTCTTCGAGGTATTTTCTTTCGCGGAAACTGAAAACTTCACCATAGAATGCGACAGAACAAGAAATAATCACTTTTTATGTAAGGAACTTGCATTTTCTGTAAAGCGACAACATTCTGCCGTTGTTTCCATTATGTACCTGCAGATGGCACCTTTTAGTCAGTAATGGTGGTTCACTTATAGAGCTGGCGTTGGAGAGTAACAACCTAAGACTCCGCACGTCAAAGGGTTCAGAGTTCGATGCCCAGTGGAGGCACATAGTGGTTCGGATCCCACAGTAGGTCCACTTCAGATTTGAGCATGAAGTGGACTAAAAGCAAACTTTAAAAATTAAATGTTGATCGTATGTATTTTTTTGTCCAACATGGTCGAGTGACCAATTAATTCAAAATTACACCACATGTATTTACCTATCTTCTCTTGCAGTACTTGTAGTCGTGAATTTCTGCAAAGGATGATGGTACCATGATCAACAATGACCACCGAAGCAGACAGAGCCTGTTTGAAAATATACTGCCACCATCCTTGGATATTTGAACAAAAACTTTAACGTCGAAAAAAACATTTAACAATTAGGCATTTAGACGTGGGCCACGGCAAAATTTAGCATTTCAAAGCACGTCTCGTGTTGGTTGACCTTGTAACCGGTCAAGCAACATTGGTAAAAAAGAAAGAGGAATTTTCCTTCCCACTCTCTTACTTCTCTTTCTTCTTTGTCAAGCATGTATTTACATTTTATTCCTCTGCATTAGCTTACAATTATAGACCATATAAGGCAAGAAAGAATTTAAAGAAGTTTCTTTGTTCGCTTGCAGAAGGTCAGTAACAAAAGATGATATTTGAAGAAAAGGAATTGCAAAGAACTAGGTCCTCGTGATGATGCATTTCACTATAGTCATGGCTAGAAATGGAAAATTTCACGAAACTGAACCCTTTACTTTCGTCAACATGGTGTTTTTTTGTCTCTGATTACCATAGCAACGGGATTAACGGCTAGTGAAATGAGGTGCTGTATTAAAATTATATAGCTAATATTAAAATATTTACATGAACGTCAAATAATACATTGGACAATAGGCAGCTTCTTTTTTAAAATTCAAACAGATGGAAATTGTAAATGGTATAGTCTCGCTCGCTGAAAATAAGAAAAGAGAAGAATTAAATGTATAGTCACCGGCAAAAGAAATGGGTCATCTAGATCCTGAAATATTCGCTTCCCTTTAATGACAGCTTCCACCACCGCCGTAGAGTTAGGCAACACACACACACAACGCCTTGCAGGCAAGCTTTATTTCATGTAGTTGTCCCATTTCTATTGCCTGTGACTGTACATATTCTCAACACTTTTTCATAATAATACTTATTAAAATCAATCTGTGCAAGTGAAAGATATAACCATGTTGTTTTTTTTATTTTGCATGTGATCAAGGAATAATTTATTTGTTTGACTGACTTGAAATATTATTCCTGGGTCATTCAGGGCAAAAAAGAAAGGACGACAGAGAAGCACCGAAAAGGAAATTTCGAGGAAAAAATGAAATAATGCAGAGTGTGCAATCACTTCAGTGATATCTTAGATTGCTTACAATCAAAGTTTAATTTTGGATTAATTTTAATTACTAGGCACTAAGAAACTGCTCAAATATGGAGGCAAAAACACCTCTCAAATTGTTCGAGAAAATGTACGAAATTTGCCACTGAAAGCAAGCGGAAAGGCACTAAAAAAACTCTTAATAGACCTACAACAGCTGATAATACAATATCTCATATCCAAATAAAAAAATAAATAAAATTAACAATCACGATTTTGTAGTTGAAGTTACTTTTAAGTACACTTTATGCTCAGATAGGCTAATGGGGACTGGACCTACAGTTTCAAGTTGGATCCGAACCGCTGTGCTATGTGACTTCACCAGGGTATAGACCCTGGGACCTCTGATTTAAAGGCTACGCCGGGCAGAATATTGTACAATTTTTGCATTAACAGAAACAGTATTATATATTTATTTATTGCTTTTAAAACAGAAAATATTCAAACTTCCCATTTCTAAACCCTAAAACAATAGAAGAGTTGTATTGTAAATGAAAAGCTGATAAACCCTTTTTAATTTTTTTGAACTTTTATATTAAGGAGAAATCTTGTCAACTTTGCTATATGTCAATGTAACAGATCACCTTCCCATAGTCCCTAATTCACCCAATGGGAAAACAGGATGACACCAAACTACAATTTCCACACTCGATGCATTATTCCCTGTCCCTCGTTGAATGTCATGATTTCCTTCACGCAGTACAAAAAATAGTGAATGTAACGTGATTAAATTTGAGCCTTTGTAGTGTTAGAATGTTCTTATCATTTATATTTGTAGATGTTTTCAATCATTTCTCCATGTAGCAAACATCCTTGAAATCAAACCCACGGCATTGTGCAGGATATGAAGGTATTTGCTTTAATGCTGCTTAAACACAAATATTCTATGGCTTAATTGCAATCCAATTAATATAATAATCACTACCATGAAGGCAACTTTGATGTACATTGTTTAGATAAATTTCTTTAGCAATTAAACCAGACACTTAATTATTGCTTTGTTTCGACAATAGGTGTGTATGTGTTACTTATTGTTGCCATGGAATTATTAAGAGTAATATGAAGCAATATGGGTAAAGTTTTCCAAATGTTATTATTTGTACACTGAACACATTCTTTATCTCAACTGGTCAAACTATTGATAGAATGTTTTCTCTGACGTCACTCCTCTATGAGAAAGGTAAATAGATTATGCCACGATAATTGTAAATTGTCAACTACAACCAAAGTGTCGCGCAGTAGATCGTTCTCGTTTATTTACCCAACTATTCCCTAAGGGCTTACAAGTCTAAATTTATTCCATTATGTTCTTATACTTCATTTTTCTAACTAGATTACCTTGATGCATTTGTTACGTGTTCCAAGAAACCCCTGTAAATGCGACCTCTATCATGCACACTTGCAGACAACGTCGACTTTTACTATTGAAACCTCTAATTCTCTGCGCTTTACTGACAGTGGCTTAAACGGACACTCGACTCGTGCGCGGAGTAACTTACTTTATTGCAAGATAATAATAATATTCGGAACTTGAAAGTTAAAAATTGAAACATGTAGACATATACAGTAGGTACTTGAAAAACAAAGTAACATAGGAAGTAGGCTACAAAGGATAGGATACTGTGCAGCCCCCCGTGGCGGAGTGGTTAGCACATCGCGCTACGACGCCAGGGTGCCCCGGGTTGGAATCGTGACCTGGGCATGGATGTTTGAGAGTTTCTATTCATCAATTTCATCATGTCATCACTCATCCCCATCTTCGCAAATTAACCAAAAGTGGCACAAGAAGCGAAGTGAAATAAAGCAAATCAATCAACAAAGGATACTGTAAACGAATCGGACTAGTATGTCTGTCTGCTCAACTCCTCTCAATTGTACAGGGCCTTCGTTTTGTCTCTGGGCCGAGACAGAGCGTGAACAACTCTTTATAACACAGGTTAATACTCGTTGTGCAATATAATTGTCTACATGCTAAAGATATGAGCGTAAATAAGCGAGACGTTGCGGGACCAAAATTCCGGCATCTGCGCCATGCCACGCGCTATCTCGGCCCAGAGCCAAAACGAACGCACTGTATTAAAACTGGTGATCACCTTACTGATAAAGCTTTATTAGTTTTATTATTTGCAGACATTACAACTGGAAATTAGAGAGTTTGAAAGTCGAGGGAAAATGATAAAGGATTACATCATTTCTGTGGGTTCTCACATTCACATACGCAAGTATATAAAAGGAAAGGTAGCTATGTACAAGGAATTACAAAAATTACTGTCTACTTATAATTCGCTTCTGTTTCAGCAAAATATAATTCGGACCAATATGTTGAGCCTACTCCGACAGCCTGGCAGTTAAGGTTGTCGCCTTGAATTCAAGGATTCCCTGGTTGGATCTCGGTGGATGCTTTGTATTTTGTATTCTAAACACCTTACTGCAAGGGAAGAAAGTGCTGCTGCATTGAAATTAGAAAATCCAGTTTCATTCATCAGCAGATTCTCTCTTCTCGTAGGACGAGACCACTTGTTTCGGATTTAATAAGAGAGAATTCATATATTTATTTATTGTCCAGTTGTGTTCTGCATATTCTGCGCATTTACTTAGTGCGTTAGCAGACCATGCAAGTAAGCAGCACTTCTCACCTTTACAAACATACTTCAGAGTTTTACATAGCCTCTTCTGGACTATAATTCTCTTACGTCAATTTCTGCAGGTTTGTAGAGAAGTAAGTATAAACTTGGCTCAAAATAATATTTTCACTATATTTCAATAAAAAAGCATGTCTATAATAAGACCTGTAAGTACTCATCATAACAGTTCACAATTATGTATTTAAAAAAAAAATTGCAGGAGATATTTCGCATTTTAAATAAAATGTAAGACACTGCCATCTAGTTTGAAATATAGAATTAATGCTGTGCAACAGCTGTAACGGAAGAGAAAACTTTACGTTTTGTCTTAGAGATTTGAAGAAAACAATATGGACTTGGTTCGAGGGATGTCGACAGAAAGTGTTTCAAACACGTTAGTCATTGAAGTTTTTCGTCACCAAACAGAGCAAATATCTTTGTGCGATATAAAAAAATACTGTAAAACCTTTAAAAATGTATAAATACCTTCAAAAAAGGTTTGATTTAGGCACATAAGCCTACAATAGGTTCTAACAAGCAAAATAGGTTATTTTAGGTTGAGTTTTTTAATGAAATGCTGATGTAACTTATTTTTATTTTATCTACAAAGAAAAAATAGGTTAAAAACCTAAAATTCGAGGTTTAGTGATAAGGTAAATGCCTCCTTTAAGAACGAAGCATGTAGCAACACGGTGTCTTCCCTTCTCATTGAGACTCGTACCATTGGCAACTTTTCGTTATCTGCACTAATAATAGAGCTGTCCTGTCGTGTCGGGACTTTTGAATAACAAAATGATGAAGGACTCGCCAGCAAGAAGCGTGGGTGCTTTGGGGACCGGCTACGGGACGCTCTCAGGTTCGAGTCTCCTGGGGGAAGCGTAACAACTTTTCTCCTGAGATTTCGGCCTGTGTATGGGAGCGGTGGCCGCCCACCATCGTGAGGAAATTGAGGAGCTCAGTAGTGTAACCTGGTCATAGAAAACCTACAATAACGACTGGGGGTTCGTCGTGCTGACCACACGTCACTCCGTAACTGCTTGGATGATCTCCCACCTCGGCAGATGGGAATGAGGCCGGCAGTGGGTAGGTAGGCCCTCTCCCTCACGGGCTGTTGCGATACGAGTTATCTTATTACTTTTGCTAGATTTCAACTATGTTTTCGTTTTTCTTTCCCGCAACAATAAATGCTAACTATTGCTAAACGTGATAATTGAGGTCAGTTGTACTTTAGCTTTAAACATGCAGAGATGAAACACAAATAAAGAGAATTATCATAATTATTGCCTCTTATGTTCATTTTTCGCTCTATAATAAAAGTGTTTTTCCAAGTTCTTCATTTTTACTGTAATTAGTTTTAAAGTTATCAGCAGTATAATAACTGATAATTCACAAAAACAATATCGACAAGAAAATAAAACAATAACAAGCTGTACCTTTGTGTTTAAATACAATCTTTAAAATACGTGTTTCATATATATTTTTAAATATTAAAAATGTCTTCTCTATTGTAGCATGCGCTCTTATGCCAATTATTTCTAACATGAATTACATTTTTTTGAGGAGGTTGATTGATTTCATCCATGTATTAAATGCAAACACTTATGTTTCACGAAAACTGAGCGTATATTCGGTGAACATTTTGGGACCACAACACTGGCTATTACTACTTGAATAAATAATAATAATAAAAAATCAGCACTGTACGCTTGGCATTTTGACAATTGTATCGTGCAATGGAAGGAAATTTGGAAAATGGGAAACAACTGCGGCGCCAGAGGGGGATCAGTGAATTCGACCCCTGCCCGCCTACCGACCTGCCTCAAACAAAACAGTGACAACTTTTCAGGTCGTTTGTCTAATGTTGGTTGGACCAGAGGTGGTCAGTTACGTTCAACCTCCCTCGCCCTCAGCCTCACGGCTTGACCTCACTCTCACGGATTGACCTCGCCCTCACGGATTGACCTCACCCTCACGGATTGACCTCGCCCTCACGGATTGACCTCGCCCTCACGGATTGACTTCACCCTCAAGTCTTCGGAGGGTGAGGTCTACCCTCATGGGGTCGCCCTCCGGAGGGTGACCACCTCTGGTCTGGACAGGGAACTCGAAGTATCGAAGAAGAATGCAGGAAAACTCTCAGGTAATGCAATTATCTGTAGCATCTAAGAATATTAACACTCTTTACTAGGGTCCTTGAAAGTAAGAAACACGTACCACTTCTGCGTCTCATAAATTTAAACAACAACAACAACAAAAAAAAAACATGCGGAAAATATCAAATCGCTTCTTCGTGTCTACACGAACGACAGAATTCTACGAATTGAGTGAGGTCACAATTCAGAAGCGTGATAAATAGTGGTTAGAAATCCGCCCTGAAGAAACAATTAAATTCAATTTAAAAAACAGAATGCGCAGGTTTCACCAGTTCAATGAAGTATAATGCGTTTCTCTAATGATAGCCTCGGAGTAAAGGAACTGGTGATTGCTAAGGAATTGTCTAAAAGCCAAAGTAGTGCGTAATGACAAAGACGCATGAACACGCACAGCTTTCTGCTCTTACTATTGGAGCATAATGTTACAAGCGAAGGTCTGGAAACTAACAAGGAAAAAAGTTTATTAGGAATAACCAAGAATAATCACTGCTACCAAACATTTTCTTAAATACTACAAACAAATTATGCGCACCAGTACGAAATCCTTTTAGTAATTGTTCTACAGAATCAAATCGCATTTAGCAATTGTTCACCAGAAACAAATTACCTTTTTAACAATTTTTCATAGGAATCAAATTATCTTTTTAGCAATTGTTCACCAGAAACAAATTATTTATATAGTAACTGTTAACCAGAACCAAATTACTTATATAGTAACCGTTCACCAGAACCAAATTCCTTTTTAGTAATTGTTCACCAGGAGCAAATTATTTTTAGTAATTATTCAGCAGAACCAAATTCTTTTAGTAATTGTTCACTAGAACCAATTTTGTTTTACTAATTGTTCACCAGCACCAATTTTGTTTTACTTTTCTTTTTTATCAGAACCAATTTTTTTTACTAATTGTTCAGCAGAACCTAATTTTTTCTTACTAATTGTTCACCAGAACCAAATTTTTTCTTACTAATTGTTCACCAGAAACAAATTATTTTTTACTAATTGTTCACCAGAACCAAATTATTTTTTACTAATTGTTCACCAGAACCAAATTATTTTTTACTAATTGTTCACCAAAACCAAATTATTTTTTACTAATTATTCACCAAAACCAAATTCTGTTTTACTAATTGTTCACCAAAACCAAATTCTGTTTTACCAATTGTTCACCAAAACCAAATTCTGTTTTACTAATTGTTCACCAAAACCAAATTCTGTTTTACTAATTGTTCACCAAAACCAAATTCTGTTTTACTAATTGTTCACCAAAACCAAATTCTGTTTTACTAATTGTTCACCAAAACCAAATTCTGTTTTACTAATTGTTCACCAAAACCAAATTCTGTTTTACTAATTGTTCACCAAAACCAAATTCTGTTTTACTAATTGTTCACCAAAACCAAATTCTGTTTTACTAATTGTTCACAGGAACAAATTCTTATCTAGTAACTGTTCACCAAATCCTTTTTAGTAATTGTTCAGCAGAATCAAATTATTTTGTTAGTAATTGTTTACCAACATCAAATGCTTTCACGAGAACTGACATCTTTAGTAACCACGCACTTTGTTTAGAGTTACCAAAATGGTGAAAATTACCAAACTTATTGAAGAATATAATTTTCTTCTCTATAATTACCAAAAGATTACAAACTTGTTTTGTTTTGTACCTAGTGGAGTCACATAGCACAGGATCCCACTTTAAACTGTAGATCCAGTCTCAATTAGTCTTTCTGTGCAAAAATTGGACTTAAAACAACAATTCAAACATACAAACTTGTTTTGTTAATTAAGCAAATTACCTCCCCCCCGCAAAGAGACATAAGGTAATTTCGTGTGAGCTGCCCCGCCGGAAAAGATGCACTACTTGCTGCAGTTTCCACGGTAGCCATTAGACCGTTGTATCGTGAAGTGCATTACGTCAGTCTGAGGCAAAGGAAACCACAGTGCAAGTTTCGACCGGTTCAATAAATTTTTATACGAGTTAGGCCATTTAAGGGGATAATGAGCTATTTCACTTATTATAAGAGCCAGGCGTAAACTCATGTTTGAGTCTATATTCTTGTCCCATTAATTAGAACACATTTGTGGTTGTTTCTTTGGTACTCGTTGTGCAATGTCGGCCATCTTTATTAGCGTTGGGTAGGTAATCGCTGTTGGGGCATCTCTACCGTACAAAAGGAGAGATGTTCCACCGAATTTGTCAAGATTTGTGCAGTTTACTGTTGTAATAATACTATTAAAATTAGTTTTTATTTGGAAGAAGTACTGATTCGTGATGATCTCACAAACATGATTTTTATACCTAACAGCTGCCTCGGTGGCCTAGTGTGTTGGGTGCTCGACTGGACCACAATGTACCTACTGTGATTTGACAATAAAATATTTTCATATTATATGTACTGCTAGCCAAGAAGAATATTAATTTAACAGGGAACCAAATACTCTGAAGTATAAAATTGGATGCTACTCTTACCGAAGCATTCGTGTGCGAGCAAATATTGCATGAAATTTTACGAAATTTCTTTACTAACCGTCAATGTAATGCAATGTTATTTTCTGTTGTTACTACGTTCCAATGTAAAATGGCTAACGTTGTATTTGGAATCTTCTGTTAAATAAATAAATAAACAAATAAAAATTTAGTATAAAAGTAAAACACAAATTATCGAATTCTTCAGTAATAGAAACGATAGAAAATATCGTAGAGGGATTTTCCCTCCATGATTACGTAAGAAATTATAGCGGAGAAAATTTCCTAACTACCCCTTCAATTCGAATACTGGGTACAATTGCGAGTAAGAGACGATAATTATATCGACAACAATGCTTCGACTGATTGTTAGTCTGTCACGACCTTGAATGATGAACTCGCTGATCATCCTTACACCCACAAACAAGGCTGCGCCGGGAGAACTTTCTCACAAGATTCAACAAGGCTATTCAACTGACACAGTATTACAACGCAGTGTTGCCACAATCAGCACAAATTCCCTCCCCTAAGTACAAACTTCCCTTTTCACACAAAATTTTCCCTCATCTCAGAAAAATTGAAATCACGATCACAAAATTTCATCTTTATTATTACTACTAATAATTTCATTGGCCCCTTAGAAAACTTCACTTTACAAAAATATTAGAATTGATTGAATGAATGCGCGAATGAAAATAAAGAGCGATTTACGAACATAAGATTATTTATATCGAGTTGTGCACTTTGCGAAGATATATAAACCAATATGATAACGGAGATAATTTTAACCTAATGTTAACTGTTATTACAAAATCTTTATAAGTAAAACAATTCTGACTACTCGAGTTGTAACGCCATCGCATAATAATCAAGGGGTCTCGGGTTAAGTACCCTGTGAAGGCACATAATGGTTCGGATCCTACTTTAAACTGTAGGCCAAGTGCCGATTAGCCTATCTGTGCATAAAGTGGACTTATAAACTTTTATCCCAGCAGAAGACATATATTTTAATCCCTGCAGTGATGTTTCCATCCACGCCAAAAGGAAATGGAATTAAAATAATAATAACCCGTGGCTCGACAGCCCTAGAAGGGGCTTGGCAATCTCCCGACTGCCAATCTCCCTCCCACAATCCTACCTAGAGGTGTGGAGATCCTCAACCGGTAATGGGGTGACGTGGGGTCAGCACGTCGAACCCCCAGCCGTTATAGGAGATATCCGTGACCGCCACTCACTCGTAGCTCCCCAATTTCCTCACACCGGTCCTATACACAGGCCGAAAACCAAAGTGGACTCGAACCCATACCGTCCCGCTGTCCGAGTCCAAAGCACAGCGCCTCGGACCGCACTGCCACGGAGAACGACTATAAAGCATATAGTATACCATTTCATAGCTACGGAAGAAACACCATTGAAAAATTATTCGGGGAAGCAGTTATTTAACCTTTAATACAACTGCATTCTATTTTGAATCAGAGTAAAAGAAAAAAAACCTCAGCGCAGTTGCTCCGTCCATTGTTAAACCTGTCGTCATGGCAAATAGAGTTGATTTCTTTAACTTTTTTCGTGGAAGTAGGGCATTTCTCGCCGCACACCGTCATTCAGTTGAATGGGGAATAGAAAATGATCAGGTTTTGTCCGTGTATGATTGATTGATTGATTTGGTGTTTTAAGTCCACTTTATACACAGTAAGGCTAATTGGGACTGGACCTACAGCTTAAAGTGGGATCCGAACTACTATGTGCCTCCACCGGATATCGCATCCGGGACCCCTTGATTACAAGGCGACGACGCTAAAACCTAAAACTGCGCCATTTGGAGCCATCTGTGTATGAGTTTAGGATCTCTTAGAATGTAAATATACTACGTGTTCTTAAATTACGTGTAAATGTTATTCTAAGATTTAAAGTCCTAGGTAAGAACCACGTTTTAAGGTACTTAGAACTGCCAGGCAATTGTTTAGTTTACTAACTAGTAACATATACAAATGTACATTCACCTGAATTAGTACTACGATAGTTTGTTTCTTTATAGAACACATTTGCAGATGATACAATTCAACATACAAGTGTATCAATATACGCTGTATAAAACACAACTTATTTTAGTATTAAGAGGACGGCCATATCGCGGGAATAAAAAGTTGGGGTGAAACTGTCCTCCTAATGGTCGCCACTGCCCGAAATAAAATCACGAATACGCCACTAAGTGGGCATTCACCCAAAGCAAAAAGCTCACACTGGTTAAAGAATTGGTTGTTCTGAAGGCAAATTAAAACTTTTCATTACAGTCCGATTTGTGCAGATGTTTCAGTCTAAATGGGTTTACCCAAAACGACTGGGGCGACACATATCTTCAAATTTCCTTACAATTTTGATATTTTTCGGTAACATTTCCCTTTCCTCTTTGACTAAAATTTTCCCCGCGCGAGAGGAAATTTTACGTCATGTGGAAACACTACTGCGACGCAAAGTTTCGAAGGCAACTGGCACCGATTTGATGGTCGGGATACCAACTACAAAACAGAACATGCGAACCTCCGTTCTATCTAGCACGGAAGCAACGGGTTTCCCTTTTCACACCAACATGAATCACAAGCCTCGCTCTTCGATGTGCGATGGCACAAACAAAAGGTAGGAAATTCCTGACGAACTACATAACAAGCCTAACCTACCAAAAAAAGTATAAACACAGAGTGACCACAATTATACCCAGGGGTTTTTACAAGAGAATGAGACATCGTGGAAATCTAACGCACGTCTCCAGCGTGACTGTCAGAAGCCCCACCGACTGGGGAAGCGCAACACAACAGGGGACCAAGAAGCTGTTCTAAAATTTTATGAGCTGTAAAAACAATAAAGAAAACTTTCTTGAGTATCTATATTTTGAGCTTCAATCAGAAGCAGTGAATATTAATAACATACCCCGTGAGTCTAGTCCTGGAAGAGCCTTGCCCTATCTCCCGATTGCCAGTCTCCCTCCCACAATCCTACCTAGAGGTGTGGAGATCTTCAACTGGTAATGGGGCGACGTGGGGTCAGCACGTCGAACCCCCAGCCGTTATAGGAGATATCAGAGACCGGGTTACGCTACTCACTAGTAGCTTCCCAATTTCCTCACGACGATGGGTTGCCACCGGTCCTATACACAGGCCGAAACCCCAGTGACTGAACCCAGGCGGACTCGAACCCATGCCGTCTGGGACCAAAGCACAGCGCCTTAGACCGCACGGCAACGGAGGACGACAGTGAATATTAATACTGTTTTGAAATATCACGAAAATTGTTATTTATCACCCACCCATTTTACAAGAGATTTCAAAATTTGTTCTGTTCAGATTTTCATACCGGGTGGTGGGGCGGGGGGATATTTTAAATGGAAACCCCCATTTTGTATTGTAGAATCCGAAAGAGGACTTCATTCCTAGTCCAAACGAGCTATCATCCATCCTCCTAGCTCAATTAGGAACGGAGATATGGCGATTTTAAATTTTCACAAAAAATAAAGGAAAAAAGTGAAATTTTCATAAAACCCCTCCAAAAAAATCAAAGGGACGCTCTGCCCCTAATTGAGCTAGAGTGAAAGCGATAGCAGATTCGGAATCTGTACGTCAAGACCTTTCAATAGAGTATATGGAAGGTGGTCAATTTTTGGTGTTTTTATGATTTTTTTTTTTTTGGGCGAAAATTAAAAATCGCCATATCTCCGTTCCTAATGGAGCTAGGAGAGTGGTTGATAGCTCGTTGGACTCGGAATGAAGTCCTCTTTCCGATTCTACAGTACAAAATGGGGTTACCATTTAAAATTTCACAGAATCAAGTGTGATATCATTGAATAGCTTTCTTTCACTCATTAAACACGTATTTTTTCGTTTTCCGATTCGATGTGTATTTCTCACTACATGTGACCGTTCCGGGACTTTTGAACCACCCGGTATGAATCAACTAATATCAAGTTCTTTAGTCTCAACAACCCAAAACATTTCTTTTAATGTTAACATTAATTAACCGTTGCAGCCGCTTCAGCCAAAGTAAGTCGAACAATAAAAGGACGTTGACCTTTATAACTCAATTTCGATCGATTGATTGATTTTGTTTATTCTTGTACTTTGCTCCCCTGTCACTTTGGCTAATACCGATGATGACGAGTAATGATATCACGAAATTTATGAAGGAACTCTCACAAAGGACACCCATGCCCAGACCGGGATTCGAACCCTCTTTTGATGTGCCCCTGTGCTAAATTGCTACGTTATGATGTAAGACAACAATCACTGGTACTAATATTATTGACGACTAAGTTTTCAGATGGTATACTTCTCCCATCAGCTTTCGTGGTACACTGTTCATGTAACGAGGTAAGAAGTTCCATGTTCGAAGCTTGGTCAGGCATGATGTGCTATTATCTTTGTGCTGAACAGAAAAAAAGCTGACTTGTTTGAATTACTAATACACGTTTGGTAAGGCTTTTTGATGTAACGGTTCCGATTGTTTTACGATTTTTTTCAAATTCTCCTAGCGGAAAGAGTAATTATCGTAGAATTTTGGAAATCATTGTCACACGAAATGTGAACCTTCCTTAAAATAATGAGCACCGTTTGGATTCGAAAAGAAAGTTATTTATATTGAAAAAACAACTTAAAAATTACCTTATGCAAGCATGGCCGCTTCCAATGGACAAGGTATTCTCCGTTGACAAGGGATGGTAAGTATCGTAGACTAGTGGGAATTAATGAAGGCGTAAATCGGAACCTTAGTAGAATACATTTAGGAACTTTATTTTAATGCTAAGAGAACCAAACCTGACCTGCCTAACCTAACCACGATAGCATATATTGAACAAAAGATTAAGTAATCGCTAATACTCTGCAGTATATGTGTTAACAGACAGATTGAAATCGAACCATGCAAAAATTGCATTCGTAGCATGATGAAATCGCAATAAAAAAAGGAACTTGGGCCCTTTTTGGTAACCACGAAGAAAAAAAATATGGTAGCGTGTACTAAATTTGGTCGTATTGGACAAATTATTTAGTAATTCTAAATAAATGGGCACGATCACTAAAAGAATTTGGTTCTCGTGAACAAGCATTTGCTTTCGCTTGTTTAAACAAATCATTGATGGAAAAAAAAGTCGTGTCTAAAAATAGCGATTTTGAGTTAGGCCTGTACTATATAGGATTCAACAATTTTTTACTGATTGCTATAAAAAACAATGAAAGACAAAGGGTTCAGTGTTTTTCTATTGATCGATTGATTTGGTTTATTTTACTTCGCTTTTGTGCCATTTTTAGATAATTGCGAAGATGAGAATGAGTGACGATATAATGAATTTGGTGAAGGGACATTCACAAAGAACGCCAGGACTGGATTCGAACCTATGGCTTTGTAGCGCTCTAGGCTAACCACTCCACCACAGAAGTCGACAAGGAGGCTTCAGTGCATGGACATACACATACAAATACATATATATAAAAAATCGAGATTTTGGCTATTCCAACGACGAAATATTTGGTTAACAGAACTATTTTTTGGTTAATCCAAACAAACTTTTCCCGGCTGTGTATCATCAATCATCTTCATCATCGCGATTAACCCAAGTGATAGAAAGAACGACGTAAAATAACAAAAATCAAAATCGGCACACTTGTGTTTGAATTTTAGGTCACTTTTCTGCTTCTAGAGGTTGATCGAGGCGATGAAGATGAGAGACGACGAGATGAAACGAAGCAGCACTCACAAAGGAACTTTATGTCCCGGAACTCGAAACGGATCTTCCGATAGCGAGTGGATCATTCGCCGAGGCGACCAAAGAATAACAATGAAAGGTTAATACACTCGAACCATACATTAACACTCCCGGCTCGCGATACGTGCCTACACTAGATCCATTTCTCCCGATGAAATCTTTACCTGTTATAACACTGACTCGTACCTTCCAGGTTGAAGAAACAGAAGTCGAACCAAGAAGCTTGAACTTGTCGTCCTCACAGCTCGCCGATTTCGGTTGAACTGGCAGCGCGATGAAGCTTCACTAACCTTGGTTTAGAGTTTCGATTGACCTCAAAGTTTACGTAAGCATTTCTCTCTGTTTCGCTTTTCTTAGTTTCCTGACACGAGACCAATTCTTTCATCGTTCCAAGTGTGAAGATCGCGCACGCGTCACTGCCATGCGAGGAAGTTGTTTTTGGTTCGGCCAGACGATAAAGGTTAAATTGGGCGTACCACCTGTTGTCGATTCTTTCTCCACTGCTTGGCAAAAACCTGTTTTGGCTACACGGAAAGGGTGCAGGAGGAGATTATGAACTTCCCGGTTATGTAAAAAGGAACGTGCTGGACGACCTTGGACTTGGACCACTTTGTTTCGTACGTAACAGGCTCACGAGACGCCTTAGGTTATAAGTGTAAACAATTGAAAGGCGTTTAGTTTATCAAATCAACTTTATTTTCAGATAGGCTAATCAGAAATGGGCTTACATTTAAGCATTAAGCAGGTGCACCAAAATCTGTAAATATGAGCCTGGGGGTAAATCTGACCCACGTATTTATTTTAACGTACCGTTACTTATTTTATGTCTCCATACGTTTATGATTCTTTATAATAACATAAACTTCACATTTGCAAGATTAGAAAGTTATTTCTGGGGAGTGGCTGTGCTCGTGTTCTCGATTTCGAGCCCTTCATCAATTTCATCCTCATCGTTGCGATTAGCTAAATATGGCAGAAAAGCGACGCTAAATATGTAGGAATAATTTGCCATTTTGTCATATTTTTTTGTAAAATCCCAAAAATACGTTGTTAATTTTGACATTTATATTTCGATACTCTTTACTTATAAGAGGTCTCGGGTTCGATACCCAGTGGAGGCACAAGGCACAGTGGTTCGAACCCAACTATAAACTGTAGGTCCAGTCCATTAATCACAGACTAAAGTTTTTTTGCTACATTTTGAAATGTTGTAGACACACACAAGAAATGGAGAGAGAGAGAGATAAACAACAAAATACAAATACAGTTTTCTGTAGCACACGAATACAGGCTATATAAACTAGATTCAGGAAGGTTGAAATGAATAAAGGGGGACAGGATAATATCAACGAGAAGGGAAGAGATAGAAAATAGGGAGATATTACTGACTAGAATAGAAAGGAGAGATATTGTATGGCAAGAAGAATGAAAACAAGAGAGAAAGAAATATTATAGAAAAAAGATAGAGATAGAATAAACAGTGAAGAGAACAGATAAACTAGATCGACAAAGTTTGGAACGATAAAAGGGGAGAGATGAAGATAAACGTAAAGAGATATAAAGAGATAAGAGTCAGGAAAAGACAAAGAGAAGTGTAGTACAGGCACAAAAGGAAGAGAGAATAAATAATGAAGAGAAGGGAGGAGGTAAGGAAGACAGGAAGAAATCAGAAAGGAGAGAGGCGAAAAACGTGGAGATAAAAAGACAAGTGCCAATGATATGCAGAAGGAGATGGAGTAGAGACGGACAAGAAGGAAAGAGAGAGCGAGAATAAATAGTGAGGAGAAGATACAGAGGTAGAAATGAGAAAAGAGGAGAGGAGAAAATAAACGTGAAGAGATAAGGAGAAGAGAAGTGCCAGGTATATGCAGAAGGAGATGCAGTAGAGACACAAAAGAAGGATAGAGAGAGAGAGAGATAATAAATAATGAGGAGAACAGAGGATGTAAAGGAGACAGAGATGTAGATATGAGAAAAGGATAATGGAGAAGATATACGTAGAGAGATAAGGAAAAGAAAAGTGAGAGGGAAATGCATAAGAAGATGGAGTTGAGACGGACAAGAAAGAGAGAGAGAGAGAGAGAGAGAGAGGAGAGAGAGAGAGAAGGTAAGGAAGACAGAGAGGTACAAATGAGAAAAGGGGAATGGAGAAGATAAACGGGAGAGATAAAGAATAAGAGAAGTGCGAGGAATGCGCAGAAGCAGGGCATAGAATAGACAAAATATAATGAAGAGATGAACGAGCTAAACAGAATTGAGACAGAAGTGAGAAGTCGCGAGACACGAAGACAAACGTAAAGATTAGCAGAACAGAAAGGTCAGAGAAAAACAAAAGGAGATTAAAGCAAATACATTTTGAGCAAGACAATTTGCATTAAGCAGATCTAGCGAAAGCGCAATAAATACTTCCCTTGGTTCTACATACCTGCACACCTGGCGCAAGAAGTTGCAGCCCTTGACACTATCCACGCGTGGCATTGATCTCAACTGATGCTACATGTATTAAACCAACAGACACCTCGACTGGTTGTGCACTCGGATCACGTGACATAAGCACGCGACCGCCTCGAAAACCGGATTTTGAAGATAATCGGTTGTAATATCCATGATTCACTTGACCTAGGACATCATTGTGTTAGGGGAAAATTACGCAGCACGCTTACAACAATGGCACCACGCTGATCCAGAAAAGTCCAAAGATATATGATCCGTTGTCCACTGGAGGCTTTGGTGACATCAAATCTACTTTCTTTTCTCTTGTTTCGGTTATTTTACGACGCTTTTTCCCCTCCTGTGTTGCAACGACGAGGATAAACTGATGTGATGTTAGTGAAGCGATGGAATAAACACACTGGCACATCAATGCTTTAACCATTAGTGAATTAAATACAGGTGAATACATGGGGATATTTCTACTGTGATTACAACGCCACCAGAAATATTAAATCTTTCTGTGTATCTCAATCGTGTCGACCTCCGTGGCGGAGTGGTTAGCAGAGCGCGCTACAACGCCAGGGGTTCTGGGTTCGAGTCCCGGAGAAGGCATGGGTATTTGTGTTCTTCCAGTTGATAAGAAACAAAGAAAATGTAAGAATTGAAAAGTGTAAAAGTGAGAAAAAGAGTGAATGTTGGGGGATACCTCCATGTAGGGGGTATTTCCTTTTAAAAAAAAAGTCGTTAGGGCGTGTAACTACCGTGCGAGAGGCCCGGGTTCGATCCCCTGCGAGGGGGAACCGGGATTTTTCCACCTGTTCAAGCTGCTCTGGTGCCCACCCAGCGTCGTATAAAGTGGGTACCTGGAGGAAACTCTGGGGGATAAAGGCGGCCATGGGCGTGGTGCTGATCACAACACCCCTAGCTTTTACCGAGATCAAGAAAGTGTGGGGCCCTAACTCCACGCCCCATATACGCCTTCATGGCGGAGTACTCTTTTAGTGTCCTTTTTCTTGCGTTCCTATCCAACTTAAACCACATCTCTCTACGTATTTTGATCTCCTTGAAACTCCTCTGCGGGCGCCCGTGAATTTGTCAAATGTTCACACGTCACAAGTATCAACTTGTGTGCTGAGAACCCTTATTACATCTACAAACTTTACATGACAAGCAACCAATTCGCTTAATCATATCACTTTTATTATACACTAACAGCCATTCGAGTACTCATTACTTCATATTTGTTCCCAGCGTTTCTACCTCCTCAAGAAACAAAGTTTAACGAAGATACAATGAGTTAGAGCAATTCATTCAAGGACAAATCCCTTCTCGTGCTGAAAAGTTCAGTATCATTGCACAAGACAAAACAGGAAATGCTTTTCTACACTTACGTCAAGCCTCGGGATTGTGACGCCTCCGCCTCATTTAGTAGGATATTTAAAAATGTTAAATTTAAAAAAGATAACACTATATTATAACGACAGTTGTGTTACGACGCAATGCTGTACTCCTACCTAATGGTTATTAACTAACCTGTTCCTTTTCGATTGCTAGGAGATGGTAGTTGTTTATGATGAATGGTTTCTGTTAAAGCACATGTAAAAGTTGTTCCCTCAACTTCCTGTCAATGCGGAGAAACTATACAAACACTCAATCATTTAACTTAAGGCAGCAACATCGAGACATCTTTATATAAAAGCTTACAACACGTACTCCATTTCCAATGTCCATATCTACATTAATCAATTAACCTCGTACTGCAGTTATTTGGATGCTTTATAGTTTCGCTAGAAAACACAGGATTGCAATGTAAACACTCACAACCCCCCCCAACTAATTAAACAAATTAAATATAAACACCTCGTGAAGTCGTAATATCATAAGATCAGAATAGACTACAGCATTCCATAAGAAGTCAATAGCGTTTTGAAGGAAGTGTACCTGGACTCAGCAACTTTAGATAGAAATCGCAAAAATATGCGGTGTGAGCCAACAAAATAACGACGACGTCTGTTGTGTGTGGTTTTGGACAAGCGTAATATAACAAAGGTTTTTAGATTAATATCGTAAATATCTGATTCAGTGTTTTCTTTTTAAGTGTAAATTATATGTAACTAATATCAGTGGAAGCTTTAGTTAGTGCTGCCTGACAGGAAACATAAAAGATAATGTGGATTGACTACCTTCAGATTTATACAACGCCTGAGGCGACCTCAGCTCAGAATAGGATCTTGACGTCTTGGTTATTCTCCGCGAAATGAGCCACAAAAACATGATAATGTAACAGGGTACAGGCAAAATTATATATCATGTGGAACAAATGTATAGGCCTATTGACTCTTCACAAAGTTCGTTTACAAAGAAGCAAGTGGTCACAATAGTATTAAAAAAATTGACAGAAACTCTTAAAAAATGTTTGAAATGAAATAACTTGTACTAACACATGCTGATTCAAAATATTAACAGAAATTCTAAAAGGTATGCAGAGTAGAAGTAACTTGTAGAAACACAAATGCTGATTACAAAGAAAATCTGAAGAGAGCAGCAAAATTTCAAAGAAACCTTTGAACAATAGTACAAAATCTCAAAAGAGTTGGAGAACGTAGCAAAAATCCCTAAAAGGTTTGTACAGTATAGCAAAATCTCTAAAAATTAAAAATACTAAGAAAACCTCTAAAAATTAAATATACAGTAGCAAAATCTCTAAAAAAAATTGTAGATAGTTTCAAATTATCTAAAAATTTTGAATATTAGGCTACAGCAAATCTCAAAAAAGTTTGAAGGGTGTAGGTACATTTCAAAAATTTGTTTGAAGATAGAAAAATCTCTAAAAAAGTTTGATGAGTGTAGCGAATGCTCTCAAAATGACAATACTAAGGGCAAAGTTGGTAGACTTGCGAAAATATTGCAATTTTTGTTTTTGGCAAAGAATCGTCGTGAGAGATTTGGTATGTAAATATTAAATGTTATAGTGTAAAAAAGAAATAAAGTAGTTATGCACTACACAATTTGAGAGATCAGATTTTAGAAATTCATAATGATTTTATACTCACCCTGAAATTTTATCCACACATGGAAAGACATACGTATCGCAACTTCTCGTAACTGAACAGGCAACATAGCCTGGTGCAAATTCTCAGAAATGTGGCAGTAAAAGGTGTAGGAAGCATTTTTGAGGAAAAGCGGACAAACAACATTTTCTGAATTTTCCTAATATTTTGTTTGCCACTCTCGATTTTGATGTTTGTGCTTCAAATCGCTAAAAAACAAAATGGCGGCCATACGAAATGAGTTCCAAATAACTTTTGAAGGACCAGAAACAAAATAGTGATCTTGGTGTCAAACGTTATGTTTTTGAGTATGCTGAATCCAAATATTATGTTTTCTAAACTGAAATTTTAAGCTATTTGCTCCAAATTGCTAAAACACAAAATGGTGGCCATACGAAATGAGGTCCTAATGACTTGTGAAAGAGCAGAAACAAAATAGTGATCTTGGTGTCAAACATTATGTTTTAGGGTATGCTGAATCCAAATATTATATTTTCTAATCTGACATTTTTGAAAATTGTTGTACTTTTTTTCTTCTTTTTTAACAAAAGATCCACAAAAATGACCAAACCTATAATATATATATATATATATATATATATATATATATATATATATATATATATATATATATATATATATATATATATATATATTTTACTTTATTTCAGAATGATAGAAACATAGAAGCATGGATCCACTTATAAATTTGAAAAGACTTGCACCTGTGAGCCATCATCTTAAGATGTTTTTTATCAGTTATTCTCCTCAAAGCTGAAACACTGGGCCAGTTAAAGCTAGACACCTTCGTGAAGGAAAGGATGATGGCCCCTGACAAAAGTCTCATACAAGTCAAGTTAAGTTATCCTCTACATAAGTCAAATGCAAAGACCTTTAAGTCCCTCTATGAAGCTAAATTGGTAGTAAGTGGCAAGGAAACAATTTTGAAAACTGACAGGAATATTCTCCAGCGCCTCGTAACTGCCTATGAAGCAGGTCGTAATGTGGATCTAAATCGCATTTTGTGTCATGAACTAATGCCAATTCCAGTCTCCCTTGCCAACACAAACGGAAGTCTGAGAACAGGAAACACAGCCATTCTAGCTGATGTGATGATCAAGGATGTAATTTGTCCACCTGATATATCAATTCCGTCTGCGTCATGCCTTATAATAGATGGTCAAGCATTAGTTGTTGCACTTGGAAAGCCTGCAGGAGTTTCTAAACTTTGGTCAACAGGCAGATGCATTTCTTAACCTTGTTCTTTCTATGGGAAGAAGATTTAAGAGGATTGATGTCACCTTTGATCGGTATAACGCAACTTCAATCAAGGCTGGAACAAGGGATAGGCGCTTGAAACATGCTCATTTAGTAAGGAGAGTAATAGAAAATGGATCCGTGCCAATCCCCAACAAATTCAGTGACTTTCTTGCTAACTCAGAGAATAAAAAGATTTGGCCTGTTTTCTCTCTAATCATTTGATCAACAATGCTCCTGAAGACAAAATATTTGTGGTTTCCGGTGGATTTAACAAGGAGGATGACGTACGAACAAACAATCGTGATTTGTCTATTGAAGGTTTGCAGGCAAACCACGAAGAGGCGGACACGCGCTTGTCCTCCACTGTCTTCATTCTGGTGCTGATAACATTGTTGTCTCAGCACGTGATGCAGATGTATTAGCGCAATTCGTAGCGTTATTTCACAAGATTAGATGTACGAAATTGTGGTTGCGAGCAGGAACATAAAACAAAAAGAAAATACATTCCAGTACATGAAGTCCGGCAGAAGCTTTCATTTACGGATCCTGTCTTCGAAACTCTCATCCCATCCCACGCCATAACAGGATGCGACACAGTATCCTACATTGCTGGGATCAGTAAGTAGACAGAATGGATAATATTTAACACTAATAATAATGACCTAATAAATCTTGGTGTTGACGAATTGAAACAAGAAACAGCACACAAGGCAGAGAAGTTCATATGCAAGTTGTATGGTGTACCGGAGGCAAGCAGCTGTGATGGAGCCAGAGTAAAGCTGTTCAGCAAAGGAAAAACACCACAAGCACTGCCCCCCACTACCGATGCTCTACGGTTACATGTACAACGGACCCACTGTCAAGCCATGGTGTGGAGGCAGTCGGTCATACCAATAACTGTGTTACCACCACCTACAATCTTGGGATGGAAAATGGTTGATGGACAGCTCGTTCCTAAACTTCAATCGCTGCCACCAATTCCACAATCCTGCTACGACATTGTCACCTGTGGATGTTTGGGTGGTTGTATATCCGCTACATGTAAGGCCAGCTTGCATGTACTGCAGCTTGCAAATGTGCAGATACTGGCACTAAGGATTGCATGAATATCCGTGACTAGAAAAATGTTATACTATTTTTGTAGGCAAAATAAGGTTGAATAAGGTTAACATGCGGATTTATCATACACTGGTACTGTTATTATTTCAATATGGTCTTATGCTTTGAATAATATTATTATTTTGCATCTTTACTTTAGCAATGTTCTATAAACATTAAAAACCTATTGTTACACAAGAATCACTGTTTTATTCCTAGTTCAAAAGTATGGATACGAAACATTGCACGGATGCACGTAGCTGCCATTTTGTTTTTTAGCTATTTGGAACAAACAGCTTAAAATTTCAGATTAGAGAACATAATATTTGGATTCAGCATACCCAGAAACATAATGTTTGACACCAAGATCACTATTTTGTTTCCGCTCCTTCATTTCGTATGGCCGCCATTTTGTTTTTTAGCGATTTAAAGCATATAACACCAAAATCGAGAGTGGCAAACAAAATATTCGTAATCAGCACATCAAATACATTCAGAAAATGTTGTTTGCCCGCTTTTCCTCAAAAATGCTTCCTACAGCAGAATTTTCGAAAATTGTCCCAGTCTAACATGCAGAAGAAGCTATTGGACTTAGACTGGGTCAGGTCATGCTTTAGGTAGCAGTCTTAACCATTTAAGCCACGATTTACACAACTGATGTTGCTTCACAAATCCCCGCATGGATTGCGGAACATACTTAAAATGTTAGTGCAACAGACACAAAACTGGTTTTATTTAGGTTTATGCATCTTATAAGACTTATCGGTTGATTAGTTTTGCAGTTATATTTATTTTTATTATTTTACATCGTTTTTCTGACTCTAGAATTATACCTAAAACAAGGATGATGTCATAATGGATCCGGTTTCGGCCAAACATTTACACTGGCCACACTGCATCGGGAAATTCGTCAATCTGATGGTACGAGAGTTCCATGTGAAGAGTTTATCAAAATGGCCAACGAAATGTTACATTGGGAAACCCTTTATGAAAATAGGAACGTGCTTATTTTTACTAACTGAAAGTTGTAGTTAGTGATTTGCAATTAACGTCTGTAATAGTAAGCCACAGTTTCCTAGCTACCGATTGTCGTAGTTCTTGAATGATGCGTATCACAATGGACTACGTTCGTAAAGCAGGCCAACAAGCTCTTCGTTGTATACTATTGTCGCTCAAACTGTTGTTTATGTAATGTTATTTTTATTGTTCGGCATATTCTAATCGATTTTAATGTTTTGAGGCAAACTTTTAATCTTCCCAACTGTTTACTATCCATGTTGGGAGATGATGACAGTGTCTTAACTAATGTTTTAGCTTCATGAGAAGTGTTTCATTTCTCCTTACTTCTTTAATGCGTTGTGAATGTCCTGTGCAGGCACCTTTACAACGTTGCCTGTTTAATCATTCTCAAGAAGCTTTTCAACTTTCAGGGAAGAATTTTAGATAAGGGGATTTTTCCTAGTTCACTTTGGAGAATGCACCCACAATTTTTAACGCATTCATTCATTCCAAACAAATCAAGAAGTCTGGTAAATTGAGCGTACAGCAGTACACTTCTGTCACATTCAGCTGCAAAAAACAAAGTGATTTGATTCAGTGGTCGGTGAAACGCAACCTTGCACGTCAGATATGACTTTAATTTGTGTTATTTAGCATTCTTTTCTTCAACATTTAACAATGGTAAAATATAATAAAAAGTATTTATTTATTTATGCTGATACTATCCTGCTGTAAAGATATGCAAGTTACAAATTTATAATACAAGATTTGATGATACAAATGTAAATGTAAAGGATAAATACTAAATACATTAAAATATACATGAAAATACATTAAGGTATCATTTCTGTTTCTTCTTGATGAAAGGAATTCAAGTGTTAATTTGTTCACTAGATTGTATAATAATGATATAGTGTATTGTTCCATTATAAAGTTATCTAAATTGAATCGTACATAGCTAACAACTTCTACGTGTAGAAACACGTAGTCAATTGTTTAAGTTATATCTAACATCGCGTAATTATAACAATAGGTTAGTTAATTGCCATGGGAAAGATGGAATGATAAGGCAAACGATGATGAGAGACAGTGCTCTCTGCCCTCTGCAATTACAAGCACCAAAATAATTTTTCTCTAATTCTAGTGGGAACGAATGCAATACCTCGAAATGGCTGCATAGAGATACAAAGGGACTGCTCTAAGTTTTAAAGTTATGTAACAAGTGATTAACATATGAGGCGTTGCGGATACGAAGGGCGAACTCAACAAACCTGCATTGTGAGGGAATTGCGTTTCAAGCTGTCAGGCACAGTGCGAACTCCACAAAAACTTGGTAACAGTAGATCGTAATGTTTCATGCTTGATTTCCAAAGTTTATTGTGGAGTTCGCACTGTGCCTGACAACTTGAAACGCAATTCCCTCACAATGCAGGTTTGTTGAGTTCTCCCTTCGTATCCGCAATGCCTCATATACAGTATTCAGCTAAATAGCTAAAAAAAAAAGTACATTTTAGGACGGGTGATAATGTTAAATTACCATCTTTAGTAAAAGGGAGATATAAAAATTAAATGCAGTATATTGTTTAAAACGAAGGTCGCCTTTTGTTTCAAAAGCAGAAGGCAAAAAACTAACATTCAAGGTCTGAGCAAGACATTGGCATCTTCAACAATGTTCCGTTACATGATAATGCTTTTTAGACCAACCGAAGACGATTTCGAAACATGTGTTCACGTGTAAATATATAACTCAATTCTAGAATGAGATACTAAAGACCAGTTGAAATGGTGGTAATGAACTCATAAGCAGTTTTTTTTGTGGTAAATATTGAGCTGGGCAGAGCTGTAGCGAAGGAGTGAAGAATTTTCAGAGCATGAGATTACCAGGGTTGATCTTCCTTCGTTATAACTCCAACCGGCACTGGAAAAGGGATGCTGACAGACATTTACCAGTACTATTTCTGTCAACATTGAAGATAAATAGCTGTCATTTTACACTACAATCTATTCTATATATTAAGAAGCAAAATTTATATTTGTAAATAAATTCCCCCACCCAGTTCTTTTACATATCATAAACCCCCGTTGGCCAAAAAAGAAAACAAATATCCGGATTGAGGTTCACATTTTTTGATTTGAACTATACAAAGCCGAGTTATCCAACACTGCTTGACTGCCACTGACTTTTGACTTCCTCTGTATGCGAGGGTCTTGTTGATGAGGGATAATAAACGGAGGTGTTGCTGGCCACTGTGAAGTCTAACTTACTTACTTGGTCATCCCCATCTACACTGTTTCGCGTTGCACCCGTGGTGGCTGCAAGCTCGCCTCGCCTGCAGAACACTTACATGTGTCGGTGGTAGAGCGTCGTATTCTCTCAGCTTCAGCAGGAATTAATGGGAGAGAAATACTACCATCCACCGTGATCTCGTTCTGTCCACCTCACAGATTCACAAAGAAGCACTAGAATACAAAGGTTCTTCTTCTTCTTCCGCACTTGACAACAGCCACTTGTCCTCTCGTCAGACTCTCAAAACACAGTGTAGTCCGAAAAACACATTTATCCCTATTCCAACAATTTTTAAAAGAAAATAACTCAAAAAGACCAATCAGTCTTGTCACACTTAGGTTTTTCTGTCCTCCCATGACCCAATGGACGATCGTCTCTCATATATATCCCCCTTTAATCCGGTTTTGCACAAAAAAAGAAAGAAGAAAAGAGAAATAAATAAAATCACTTCTTGAAGACCCCCATTCACGTCACACACACCACTGCCAACTCGTATCCGTATTTACTCCTATTTTAGTCCCTGTATACATTTTCTGCTTTTCTAGTTACACTCTATTATTACATATTCACCCACCCTTCACTCATATGCAAAGGATAGACGACTCTATTATTGACGAACTGGCCAAATTATGTAAATGGAAAATTTGTTTAGTTTTGTAGGGGTTTGGTTATACTGAGTGGGGTATCGCTGGAATGCAGGGGTTGGGGTAGCCCTACGACCTCTCTCTCTTCTGATGTGACAAAAAAAAACAAACAAAAAAAAAACGCCGAACCAGGCGTTTCGATATTGATAGATTTGGTAATGATCTCTTGAGAGAGAAAGCATTCAATACTCACAACTCCACTAATTTGTGTGTTTTCGATATTATTCATTGTAAAGTATATTTGAAATTAAAAGTACAAATTGCTTATCTTTTGTTTGTTATAACAAAAACTCTCCCCCGGAAATTTTTGGTGTGGGGGATTTTTGAGACCAAGATTGTAGGTGGCGGGGAAATCCCTCCTGTCCTTCCCAGGTTGTCGCACCCTGGTATGAATTTTTACTCCACGTAATGTAATGGGCAAATGTCTTCAAAACATTTATCTACGATGTGTTAGATGCCGTTAGATGAATTCTTGCAAACATATCAGCTCTTTGAAAAAAGCAGGAGTTATGAAAAATTTCAAAGTTTCTTGGACACCACTTGGCAGCCTGGCAAGGCCTCCCTGTGAGTCCCGGTTGATGAGAAAGAATTGGCATGGAATTTAAATATAGATGATCCAAAGATAAGCAACACTATACAGGGCCGAAATCTAAAGAAGAAGCAGTTTCAATATGATGAAACGGTACAAGTTGATTTTTATTAACAGGTCCTAGACGATTATTTTAACTCGAAGGCGAAAGATTTGAGCAGCTTGAACATCATAATGAATTTTTAATTTCTTTTACGATATTAGTAAGCATAAAGAAATGCCATCTGATCTTTTGTCTGAAAAGTGTAGAAAACTTGCCGGAATATTAACACATGAAGGCTACTGAATTAAAAGATGAACTAAAAGTGTTTTCGGCTATAATAAAACAATTACACCAAAGGAGACCTTAAACTGAGAAAGGGTCACATTCTTCAGAAGGTCAATGCGAATGAGATTTTATGCGAAAGGGGTAGAAGCCAATTGAAAGAAGTCTTATTGAAGCATAGAAATGTATTTTCCGAGAGACCAGGTACTATTAAAAACTTCCAGTGTGAGATTGAACTCACCACCACAGAACCTGTGTATCGATCTCCATATCCCATGCCTATAGCCTAAAGAAAGCTCCTGAAAGAAGAACTGAAAAAGTGGAGACAATGAGATGTTACTGTGCCTTGATATTCATCTTGTATGAGCACCTTAATTGTTGGTAAGCCTGATGGTAACATACGCCTGCAGTCGTCTTGCTAATTAATTATTCTATTTCCGAAACTACTGGATATTCGCCTGCTGAACTATTCTTCAATCATCCTATACCCAGAGAGATCCTAACTCATTTCAATTGGCCCGAACGGGAAGAAGCCCAACCGGATTGGAAGTCCAAATTATTCTTAGCCCAAGTCAGGGAGAAGAAGAAGCTATCGAAGAATATAAAACAGAAGGGAAACGCCAAGACAGTGACAGTTGGAGACTTCGTGATGGTTAAAAACCATTCCTTAAGCTCCTCACTAGATAGGACCATTCAAAAGTGATTTATGTTGTGGATAGGACCTTATCTAGTGGACAAAGTGGGAAATAATGGTGTGACATTGTTAATTCCAAAGACTAAATAATTATATTGTAAGGTTAACTTGGATAACCTAAAACTGGTGCGTTTTTCGGAGGATAAAAAGAAAGAGTTTGTGCTTTAAAACTAAGTTTCCTCCAGGTAGATAACTTCCTTCCTAAAACTTAAGTTTCCGAAAGGAAGGGGCAGATGATATGATCCATATTCATCGTTCACCGCTGAGTATTATTAAGTTAATATTAATAGTATAATAATACAACGCGTGAATTACAAGAACGTGTCATACTTAAGGTGTATTTATTGAAAACCGTAGACCATTAGATATGAATATGTATATACTAATATATAGTTTTTAAATCAGGGTGGCCACTCTAGAACCACAATAAAATTCAAGTATAATTCCAGGTTTACAAGGCGAACTATACAAATATTCAAGGCTACAAGCAGATGTTTTCTCCATTTCAACCTTACGTGTAATACGAACCTCCTACATTTCACACACATACGCTAACAAATATATTAACAATATCTGTGCGATTCCAGTGTATTCAAGAATTCTAATTCGATTCAATTAAAAGGTATATACGTATATTTAAAATATTTAATTCAAGGCGCGGAGTTTACATTTGCCATTTCTCACAATCAGACACGAAATACATCTACAAACACAGGTCACAAATGTTTACGGGATACACTAATCTACGAAAAATGGTTAATTGTATAAGAATTTTGTGTAAGAATTTCAAACTCGAATTTATCTAATCAACTTCAAGTTCTTGCAATAATAATCTTCCCTTCTGTCACATAGATTGTTCTGCAAAGGACACTAACAAAGTAAACGAAATGAAATAATTGTGTTTTATTTTTCACGCAGAATTCTTTTCTTTTCCTTTCACGATAAAAATAAAATCTAAACTGTGAGAAACCTGTCTCACGGTATTAATAAATGTGTATAAATGCAATAGGATTTTGATTAATAAAAGTTGCAATTTTTCACATCTACGAAGAAAAATTCACGTAGAATTCCCGGAGCCAATAATCCCCGCATAATTCCCGGAATTCAAGGAATTTCCGGTGAGTAGCCACCCTGTAAATATAATATAATTTAATATAATATTTTTCATTTGTTTTTTTCATTCTTTTCACACGTATTAACATGCCAGTAGCCATAAGCGTCGTCACTTTGGAATTATTGGGAGGGGGCATGTTTTATATTACTATAATATCTTTCTTACACATTAGAGCAGTTGTTCTCAAACTGTGGTACAATTACCCCCAGGGGTACATAAACTACTTAAAGGGGGTACGGATCAACTAGTAAAGTGGTTTTTCCATCCATGATGTACCTAAAAAGACAAGTACGGAAATATACTAAATTTGGAGCCGAATCTCCGCTTGAAAGTTTCAACTGCACAACCAGATATCAAGAAACTGTGTCAGGCTATGCACGTACATCCTTCTCACTAGAAACCTTGAGGTTTACAACAAATGCTCCAAAAATGTGCTCGACAGTGTGTTTACAACTTATGTTTGTTCTTTACTTTTTTCAATAACTCTGGAAAAAATATATGCATTTTTTTTACATACTTCTTAGCATACATGTATTTCACATTTTTATTTTTGAGTCTAATCATAAAGATTGTAAACCTAGAAACACTTAATAAAATAGTAAACGTAGGGTTCTGATGTTTGTTTACCACCTTTCCACATACATCTCGAATGCCAATCAGGCAGCCAAAATATTCCACAAAACCCACTATTCGAAGAAAACCTATGGTGGGGGTACATATAGTTACGACTAAAGGATACAATGAGAAAAAAATTCGAGAACCGCTGCATAAGAGCGTTTAGGATTATTGGAAGGCCGCACCCCCTCCTGACCAACCTGATATCTACAAGAAGAAAATGGTAGATTGCATTTAGAAATAAAGAGCGTAGGAAATAAATTCCTGAGGGGGAAATCCATGGGGGAGGGGACACACTGATTGGTGCACTTTAGTTACTGTTCTCGCTTTCAAGGAGTTGTTTCTCTACAAGGATCGTGTATCTTCGTGGTTTGTAGTTTTGTTCGTCGCTTTTCTTCCAGTCGTGACAGGATGCCACAAAGAAATAGACACGAAGTTAATACTGAGTTAGGTGAACGTTGTGTGTAAGATACAATCAAAGTCTGGCAATTTGCATATCTGCTAAAACTCACACATTAGGCAATTACTGTACGAGGAGAGGCTAAGTATTGAGCCTTACCCAGAAAAAATTATCTAGAAAGCTGAAATTTGCAGGATACTGTTCAATTTTTCTATATGTAACGGTGCAAAAATCGACTTTCCATGATTTTAACTTCACTATGTTTTTCAGGTCCAAAGTAAAAATGTCAGCACATCTAGAAAAGTTGGGGAAAGCTCTCCAAATGCATCATCCTGTTGCATGACAACGCCTCGCCACACACTGCAGGTGAAACAATGGCGACACTGACTTCCTTAGGCTTTCGTGTCACCCCATCCACCCTATCCGCCTGACATGGTTCCATCTGTCTATCATCTGTACCCCGATCTGAAAAAGCACCTAAAGGGACAACGATTTGGGAGTGTTCAGGAGGCAACTTATGCTGCAAATGAGTAGTTACACCAGCAGTCGGAAGAATTTTATTTGCAGGGGCTTAAGAAGCTGCAGGACAGATGTCGCAAGGGCATTGACTTCCTCCTGGGGGAATATGTAGAATAGCGTGGCAGTTACAGCTTCCTAGCTCATTTTTTTTTCTGGGTAAGGCTCATACTTATCAGCTTTCCCTCGTATTAATTTCATTCATACAGATTTACCCTTCTCTTTTTTTGCAGGATTTAATAATGTATTATAAAGCTTTGCACACCGAAACAAAGTGTTAGGTAATAATCAAAATGTAATTATAATTATTGATAACTCGTGTAAATCAGTTTTCAAGTACTTAGGAGTAATACTAACAAATGAAAATTATATTAAAGAGGAAATAAAAAGCAGACTTAATTCAGAAAATGTGTGTTACTTTTCTCTTCATAATGTTTTATCTTCTCGTCTAAGATCTAAGAAACAAAAAGTTAAAATGCACAAAACAGTAGTATTATATGGAAGTGAAACTTGGTACCTTGCATTAAAAGAGGAACATAAATTAATAGTATTTGAAAATAAAATCCTTAGGAAAATATTTGGATCTAAAATAGATGAGGAGAGAGGTAAGTGGAGAAGGTTACATGATTTAGAGCTACATAATTTGTATTCGTGTCCAGATATTATTAGAATGATTAAATGGGCAGCCTATGTGGCACGAACGGGAGACGAAAGAAGAGTTTACAGGATTCTTGGTGGAAAACCTGATGGTAAGCGACCTTAGGAAGGCCAAGACGAAGATGGAGGGATAACGTCGAGATGGACCTAAAGGAAATCGGTAAGGATGGAAAAGAATGGATAGATCTTTCTCAGGATGGAAGAACTGTGTTGCTGCACCCATAAACCTTCGGGTTTAAGAAGGATAGAGAGTTAGTTAGCTTTGCAATCAGTTTGAAATGCAATTTAATGACGAGGGAAGTTTTGACAATTACTTCGAAACGCTACTACGAGTTCCAGTGACCTCTCAGGAATGTAACAAAAACCACAACGAGTTAGAGCAATCCGTTCAAGGACGAAACTTTTCCCATGCATAAAATTAGCATACGATTTGTGCAAAACAAAACAGGAAGTAATTTCCACTCTTCCGTTAGCTCTTTGGGTGCAGGTAAAATTTATTGTCTAATAAAAGCACGTTTACCAGTTTTGCTCATTTTTTCCTACATTGTAGAACTGAGCTGCGATGGAAGTGTACAGTCACGGACAGGTCTGCGTTGTAACAAAACCACTGAATTTCAATGGAATCGTTACAAGCCAGAAGTGTCCGTGACTGTACAAGTGTGTGGCGAAATCTCTAAAAAAAAGTTTCAAAAGGTATAACAAAAATCTCTAAAAAGTTTGAAGTGTGTTGGGAAATTCCTAAAAAGTTTGAATTGCATAGAAATGTCTCCACAAAGTTTGAAGAGTGTTGTAAAATATCTAAGAGTGTTTGGTAAGTGTTGCAAATGTCTAAAAGAAGTGTCAAGTGTAGAAAAATCTCTAAGTGATGCAAAATCTCTAAAAGACTCCAAGAGTGATGGAAAATCTCTAAACGAGTTGAAGACTAATGCAAAAATGTCTAACAGACTTGATGAATGTTGCAAAATCTCTAAAAGGCTTGAAGAGTACGTATTTCTAAAAGACTTGAAGAGTGATGCAAATGTTTACAAATAACGACACTGAAGGAGACGGATGAATTGAGTTCTATAAAAACTACGCAAATATTGTGTCTCATTTTTTCAAAGAATCGTCATAATAGTACTAGTTACTTAGAAAGTTATGGATACAATTTTGTAAATAAAATTTTGGACATTTAGCCTTCCATAACGAGAGAGAGATTAGAGTTCAAAATTTCACACTGATTTCACTTCTTAATTGTTATCTACATACTGTGGTCCCGAGTCGGCTATAACCTGGTGTAGATGTGATAAATTACAATCAAGAAACAAAGAATACGGAAATGCAATCTTATTTTGACAGATATAGAGTCTACATACGTAGCTTGCAAGTAATAAGATGATATTATGTGTTTACATGGTAGGTACATCACGCTTCGTAACCTTCAGAATCCAACATTGAAGGGAAAACTTCATCAATTGCTTTGTTCCACGTTCCAACGGAAGAATTTTAAGATTTTAACAATGCGAGACAATGGGAAAATTGTAAATTGTGTTTGACAGCAAGAATTCCCACAGGAAAAGATAGCTTACAGGTTCACAATGTGCAACAACAGGATGACGAATCACTCTCTGCCCTTGGTCCACAAACCTGGACTGACTGTCTTTTAGAATTCTCGATCAATGCTAGAAACTGGGTCCTGAAATTTAGGCGCCATTTGATTCATCGTTCATTAAGTTGTCAAAGTTGAAACTTTGATCACCTGATTGTAGAAAAGAGAATTGCAAATGTACGAAAGACAAACATTGTTTTTCACATTGGTAGTGGTAAATACTTTCCATTCAAAGGCCACCTTCTGTGGTGAAGTGCGCAGCGATTTATTCTGTGAAGCCAGGGTTCCTAGGTTCAATTTCTGGCTAAGACATCATGTCTGATTCCTCATCTAATAATCAATATACTATTTATCAGGCAGGACGACCACTTAAAATAGCTAAAAATACCAATACTTATCTCCAACTATAACTCTTCGTTGGGAAATTAAAGCTTTTACATTTTGTTTACCTATTCAAAGAATGCCGGGACTATATGAAGACATGCGGAATGATATGAAAGAGCATTAGTGTGCGGCAGAAATGCAAAGCAAATTCTTCACTAAATGCACGGCCATGAAAATAGGTGGCTGGACAGAATTGCGCTGGCGCCACATATGAGAGCGGGACAAAAGTTGCTGGTTCCATCGCAGTGTGTCGTAACGTCAACTGGGCTGCGTTGCCTTGTTCGAACGTCAAACCGGCACTTTCGAGTCCCATTCGATACAGAGCTGCTGATCGCGTGAATTGAAAGTTCGTTAGGCCCCAGAAACGGAGTCCCATATCTACACGTCGGACTGCCCTTAAACCTCTGAACACATGGGGCTGTGGTCCGACGTGGCAACAGCGCGAACTTCTGCCACCCGCCTAATTTCGTGGCCGTGCGTTTAGTTGGTGATATGCTCTACCAGGCGTGAGCAACTCGCTTGCATTTGTCAAGGCCGGCGATCGCTCAGTGCGGTGCGAGCATCCCTCCTGCACGCTGCATCTTAAGGCCAGCAATACGCAAATCAGGTGTGGCAGCCAGTGTTGCCACATGAAGGAAAATTTTGTCTTTTAAGGAAAATTTGGACCGAAATTTAAGCGAAAAGGAAAATTCGATGAAAAATACCACAATTTCAGTGAAATTTGAAGACAACAGACTCAGTATTTATATTTCTGTTTTTGTATTTGTTATTGGTCGTCGCGTATTTTCGGATAATAGGAACGATGAGGATGGACGATAATGCCTGACCAGGATTCAAACCTAGGACATATGGCCAGGAAGCGACGAGGCTGACATGTATAGGGGATAGACAAAAATATGGAAACACCACGACATCGGAACCGGTGATATCGACGGAATTATTCCACTTGAAATCGGACGCGATGCGATATTATTCTTTTGTTTTGCGCCGTGAGATAGGACCCTGTCGGACTGGTAGGAGTCGACAGTTGCGCTGTAGATAGCGTGCAGTGCAGTTGAAACTGAATCATGTCCGAGCTGACAGTGTTTCAAAGAGGACAATTGTTGGTGCTCGCCTTGCAGGCCCCTCTGTTGCCAAAGTAGCCATGTTATTTGGCGTATCGAGAGGGACTATCCAAGATCACCATGACACAATAATGTGTCTGGAAAGACATCATCAGATAAACACCTGCGCTAACGAAAATGTACACTGAGTGATAGAGAGAGAGACGGACACTAAGAAGGATTGTGACCCTGTTTTGCATGAAGAATGGTGCAAGATCCCATTATCATCCATCCAGGACTTGTATTTATCCATTCCTTGGAGACTGCAGGCGTTTGGAAGCTAAAGGCGGACCTCCACCTTATTAGCTACAGCATTCCGGCTTATCTTCGCAGGTGTTTCCATATTTTTGTCCATCCCCTGTATGTGATTTGATTAATAAATTTAACAATTCTCATTCATCTGAACATGGACGAACGGAAGTACTGCTACTATTACTGCTACCACCACCACCAATAAAAGTAATAATAACAATGACAATAATAATAATAATATTAATAATAATAACTATATGAAGGGAAAATTTAGTAAAAAAAGGGAAATTCTACCCTGAAATTCTGACAACAATGGTGGGAGTCCTTTGCGTTAAGGTAAAAAAAACACTGCGGGTAAGGCGCCCCTCTTTTTTTCGGAATCACCTCCTGTTCTACTGCGATGATTACAATGCCACCCTGCACTGCTACTCACTAATCTGATGATGAGACGTTTCCCACTGTTGAAACGCGACCGTCGAAATGTCCTGCCTCGCCCACTCCTTCATTTCAGCCCTTCTTACAAAGCGCTGCTCGCTCTGCATTCCAGTGCGCTCTTGTACTTCGCAACATCATATTTGACCGCCCCAAAGGAATTCTAAGTCCCGAAATCGTAAACTTAGCAACATTGCACTTCAGCTCCAGGTGAGAGTAGCCAACATTGAGTAGGTCCTTCCACTAGACGAAAAAACGCTGCTGTGATAGGTTTTCAATTTAACACTTTCCATGAACTTAGAAACTATAAACCGCTATTATAAGACACAATCAAACAGAAATAATAAATTGGAAAAAGAACCTTGAAGGATTTTTACGATTCTGCTTGCTCGACTTGAAATTTGTGGGGGTTTGAAACACTGAATAGAGTTTTTCTCCACCTGGAGGAAATTGCCATCACGTTTATGCAGAAAGAAGCAAATTTGTGAGGAGTTTATGCCACATTTTATTTACAATACCTTGCATAATATCGAACAGTTCTCAAAAACATATATTTTACACGACTTGTCGAGAAAATGTGCTTGAAACACAGGAAGGTGGGAGTCTTCATAAACGTCAACATGTTTTTAAGGGTATAACGTCACGAAGTGAACGTAGAGCAGTTGGTTAGGCGCTGCAATCCTTATTTTTCATCAAGCGTGAAAGGTCGCGGGTTCAAATCCCACCCTCTCCTAGCTTACTTTTTTTTGTTTGCTGAACAGATACCATTGATATTAGAATATTTAAAAAATGTGTCCGATGCACACTTGAGAGACGTCCCTTCTGCGCATATTTTCCCTTAGAATATGGAGATTTCCAGGATTTAAAGTTAAAACTTTTCTTTTTAGTTATTGTTCATATGTTGTGTTAACACACACATCATGATTAGTTCACAAATCACATATATGTATTCAGGATGCAAAATGTAATGTTATTTAAGTTATGTATTGTTTGTTCTTCACTGACACCTAAAATATTGATTATTTGATTTCGATATACTAAAATTAGATATACAGTTATGTTAATTAGTGATGTAGTGCAGTACTGTAACGAAGGAGAGCGTTTAATGAGTTCAAATTGCTAAGATTGGTAGTTTTATGTCCGTTCCTTCGTAATGACTGTTGTCAATCCCCTCACCACCATCTTACCAAGCGTCTAAAACTAATAGTAAATCGCTTATTAACATAAATAAATTGTTATTGCGACGAAGGCCGATTCGATAAGAAACTACTAATAAGTATTTATATAGTGAGTGACAAACAAAAAATTCAAAACCTCATAATGATCGTTAATTCCTCACTGCCTTGTATCTAAAATGTTTGTCTTCTTTGAACAGAAAGTACGAGTATCAGATATAACAAACTTTCCGCACTAACTTTGCAATATTCGAAACCACCATTAGACTTAGCTCTATGTAACTTGATTTTGCGCATTCCACGTGGCATGTGACTTCCTCCTATCATCGAAATAACTTTCTCTTACTATTTCCTTTCCTCTTGTCAAATACAGAGACCAATGTTAACTTCTTAGCACGGTGGATAAACTTTACACCCAACGATATACTCCTGAAAAAAATCCTACCTAGGTGGAGAATCGAACCTACGACCTCCCTCGTAAGAATCAAGCGCGCTACCTCTTCTCCAGGTAGCTCATGTTAAAATTTGCTACCATAATGTCATAATTTGCTCATGGCAATTTTCATGAGGAAACGAATTCAGATAAAATCGAGAAACGCTGAAAGGGAAAAATGATGAACATGTCTATTGGCGTTTTGTCATATTTTGTAAATTGTGTAAAGATTCCGTGTTTTGAACAAGCAATCGTTTAGTTACGAAGTATTTTGTTGTTTGTTTAAAGTAGGAACAGGAGAGCGAAAAGGAGTCATTTAAACCAGACTCCGTTTGACAAGAAACTTCAGCTTTTTTCCAAAGACTGTATGAAAAGAGAGAGGAACGTATGAAATATAAAATATGTGTGAAATTAAAACAATGGAAACCTTGAAAGATAATACTAACGAACTTCAAACTATAAAAAACATAGTTTCGTGGTGGAAAACTACAAGTCATTTTCGAAATATAAACTTGATGTTTTTCTTTATTATGAAGCGGAGATATGGAACGATACTATCCCTCAGCAAGAAAATTTTAAGTAAGCTACCTCCAACTTTTTCAATGATCATAATTACTAATTAGGGTCCGGAAGTTGAGGAAAAGTCAACTTTTTTTCTGACCCTTAAAAACAATGCTAAACCTGATATCATGTCCGTTTCCCTTCAGTTAGAGCCGGAAAACACTTTCTATTTTACATTGTTTTTTCATTTTTCGACCTTTTTTGTCTTTTAGTTTATTTGTCAGTATTTTAACAGTTTTTTTTGCATTTTTATTTATTTTTGAGGTTTATTTTTCTCCCTCCCCTGTTGTTTCGTGCATTTTAAATACATTTACTAGTAAAACTTTCATATTTAGATTTCTTGACATGGTCCTTTTAGCAAGTTCACCATGAATCGAAAATACGGTCAATGGAAAAGCATAATATTATTCTTAACTGAAATGTTTGGCAATGGATTAAAATACTTTGTGTGAAGATCTGCTTTGAGGTTCTTTTCTGGACACTATTATCGTTTTAATCTGTAGTTTTAAAGTAAAATTAGTTACAATATTAAATGCAATTACACTCTGGTATAAGCGAAGCAGAACTGTATTTTCGGATGCTGGCCGACTACAGTATCATAGAAGGCCCACTCTGAAAGGAGATGAATTGGTAGATTTGGTGTTTTAAGTCAACTTTATGCATAGTAAGGCTAATCGGGACTGGACCTACAGTTTAAAGTGGGATCCGCACCGAGTGCATAAAATAACGTGAACCGTGTGGTGTGGGGGGATCGTTTGCTTATGGAATGGAAGGTCATGGGTTCAAACCTACTTCTTTGCAAAATCTTTTTCGGGAAGTAAACGGCTTTGGACGAGAATGCTTATCTACGTTTCTTGGATATTTCCGCTGATATTTATGAGATTTATGTCTAGCATTTCCGGATGCAGAAGTTGACATGTAAGTTCTTAATGTGTGTTAACTTATAACAGCTGAATGAAAGGAAAAGTATTTCCTAAAATCCTGCCAATCACTGAAAGATTAAAAACATTAGTAGAAGCATTACTCTTACCCTAAGTTCTATTGGATATGCTCTTGCCATATTTTATGCATAGTGGCGACGATTATGGAGCGTGGAGGGGCAGATGACCCAGCACTATGATAAACATTATCTACCAAGGGAAAGAAACTGTCCTAGCCCTCCCCCACCTTGCCCCATCAGTTTTGAAACCCAATCGCCGTCACTGAGCATGCATCGCATAAATATTTACAGTAATATCATATAATATTATATTACGTTATTAGAACACTTCGTACTCGGTAAATAAAAAGGAAAAAATAATAAGGAAAGGGTGGTATTTGAACCTACGATGTTTCGATCTTGACGAAAACAGTAAAAAAAAAAACGAAAGTGCTGTCATCTAACCAACTACTCCAGGAGATTTTAAACAGAAAGCTCAGTAAAACACGTTAATCTCAGTTGAAGCAACATTGTGCCGGAGTTTCGAACCATTTTTCGCCAAGAACCAAGGAAAAGACACACTTTGCAGAATCGTTTGGTGTTGTGCAAGGTATCTTTACTAAATATTTCGCATAAAATCATCATAAATTTGCCTTCTTGCATTCAAATGTGACCGCAATTCTTTCCAGGTGGATGAGAACCTATTCAGTGTTTCACAATGCACATACATTTTCCTATTTTCAAATTCAGCACGAAGAATCTTGAAATATTTTCAACATTCGTATTTCCACTTAACATTTTTTGTCTACTCATATATTTTATTACTGCTTTAGGGTATCTTTACTTTATGGAATGTGAAAGAATGAAAAAAAAAATCACGAGCGTTTTCATTCAGGAAGAAGAAATGTTGCAAAGTTGGCTACTCTTAGTTGGCTCTGAAGCGCTATGCTGCCAAATTTACGAATTCCGGACTTTGAAATTTTTCAGGGCGGTCAAATAAGATGTTGCGAAGTGTACAAAGACGAGGGATTTACCAGGCCTCTGGCACATTTCTCAAGTCTCATTCTATGATCCTTGAAAAGAGTTAATTGAGAAGAACCAACTCCCCCCCCCCCCCTCCTCCGGGGACAATAGTTTTGAGCGAACTTGTCAACCAACGTCACAGGAAAATTTCCAGACACAAAAACTGGCTGATGGATGCACCTCTATGCATTTGACCTTGAACAGGTATAAAAAAAGGCATCCCAAGATACTTTTTCTAACGGAAGGAATTTCCCGTGTATCACCTGTTATTTCACTCACAAGGCCTATAAAGAACAATCATACTCAAACTTTTATACAATACATCTATAAGTGTGGAAACAAATCTGGAACATCGTGATTCCGTAAATGAAGTGCACTGTTGCAAAGGCTGTTATTCGATATCCTGATTTGAGATTACTGAGAATTTTCTTCAGTCACTAATAATTAAGTAAGACGGGATGTGAATACAATTGTTCCTGGTTCCGACACAATAGGAGTTATTGAAGGGAATCCGCGTCACTTGCAGGCCGATTACAGTCATCCTGTATTAGCCTCTGGCAGGGACGTAGCTAGGTTGATCAGTTCGGGGGGGCCAAATCTAAAATTTGTTCCTATGCAAATATTAACAGACAGTAAAGTTAAACAACTCTGTGTGATGCGCGCGCACACACACACACACACACACATATATATAATAACCCACAGCTCTACAGCACCTTGAAGGGCCTTGGCTTACCTACCGACTGCTGGTCTCCCTCCCACACTGTTCCGCCGTCACCTTGTTGGAGCGTGGAGTTCTTAGACCAGTAAAGGGGGACGGGTGATCAGCCCGACGAACCCCCAGCCGTTTACTGTAGGTCTTCTCGACCGGGTTACGCTCACTCACTCGGAGCTTCCCAATTTCCTCACGATGGTGGGTTGCCACCGGCCCTATACGTAGGCCGAATAAATTCCGACCAGAGCCGGATTCGAACCTACGCCGTCCCGCAGCGAACGATCTCAAGACGAGTGAACGCCTTAACCCGCTCGACTACGGAGGAGGACACACACATATATATATATGTTTTATATGTACATTATATTACATTATAATATTGCTACATATATAGTGCATTGGTATATAAAACTACTACGAAGTGTATATAATATATATGTGAATACTGGAGTCCAAATAAACATTACAGTTCAAGAATTTTCAGGAAGCAAATCAATTTATGAAAGTACTACTATTAAACTATTACTTTACAGTTTTCTTAATGTATATTACTTTCTGCCTGTCTCAATGACAACTTCTTCTTTTATATCGAAACTACTGTGGAAGTGCTAAGCTGATTTCTTGACATCTGATAAATTATTCTGTGCAGGATTTTTCCTATTTAGCTATTCTGGAGAATCCTCCTGTGGATTGCATTATTGTCTGTCAAGATATTTGATATTAAGTTTCCGGAACGACAAAACTACTACATTTATTTTCAAAACAGCTACAAATGCAACCATCATGAGGATTCTTCCAAACCTACAGGTGAAAGGGCCTCGCCGATGGTGTAGTGGTAAGGTCGTCGCCTTGTAATCAAGGGGTCCCGGGTTCGATATCCGGTGGAGATAATGGCACAGTGGTTCGGATCCCACTTTAAACTGTAGGTCCAGTCCTGATTAGCCTTTCTGTGCATAAAGTGAAGACAACAAATCAAACAAACAAACCTGCAGATGAAATCTTACACATATTCATTTTTCAGAATTTACGAAATCTGCTTAGCACTTTCAGAGGAGAGATGTTTTTGAAAATTCCTCTCTGCTGAGACATGCAAAAAACAGTACATCGAAGCTTGTAAACACAGTTTTAAACTATATACAGGAGTCGCAGCTGTGGACTGTTGACACATTTGTGTTCGTGCTTACTTACGTAGCAATTGCTATCTTGAGACAGAGGCCATTACCGGAAGTTACATTCTTGGAACTATCAAAGAATGACGTCGTTTCGTTTGTAATGCAAACGAGTCTATGACACGATCAACATTTAATGACGTTGAAATTTCTTGTTCTATGTTTATGGTTGCCAAAGCAGATGTTCTCTCTTGGTTTGATTTGTTTCTGAGGTAAGATTTTAATCTCTTGTGCACGCTAAAAGATCGTTCACACGCACAAGATGATATGCTACTTGTAACAGCTCTGCTGTAATTGGAAAAATTGTTTCCGGCAAAGCTGAATGCAGGTCAGAAATGCTGTTTAGTGTGGTTGTTTGTTTTATATTACGAACATAGTTTTGTAGTACCTCAATCTCATGTTGGTTATATTTGATATCAAACTTCTGTGCGAAGGCTTGCGTTTTTCAGTGAATTCACACAAAGCTGCGCTGAATAGCATACTGTTTTTACTATAAAATCACTGAAAAAACTGTTATACCTGTTCTTTAATTGTAATACAATTCCACAACGAAATATTTTCATAATTACCATTATTAATTACAACTGAGAATAATTTCTATGTATCAATAAGCACAACACATTTTCAGATTTTAACTATTTAGTATTTTCAGAGCACTCCCGCATATAGTTTTAGTCATTATTTGGTGTCCTAGAACTCAATCGTTAGGGCGTGTGACTACCATGAGAAAGACCCGGGTTCGATCCCCGGCGGAGGTGAACCGGGATTTTTTCCCATCTGTTCAAGCGGCACGGGCGCCCACCCAGCGTCGTATAAAGTGGGTACATGGAGGGAACTCTGGCGGGTAAAGGCGGCCACCTTCGGCCGTGATCAAGAAAGTATGGAGCCCAAACTCCACACTCTCTATACGCCTACATGTCGTGGTGAAAAGCACAGGGGAGCACTTTACTTTTTGCATTATTTGGTATCTAGTATGTCATCATTAACAAAACATATTACATACACGCACTCACACATACACAGTTTTTTGGGATAACAATTATAATTTGTTACTTATTAGAAACGCTTATATTGAGAGCGAAGCAAACTAGAAAAATATTACTAATTTCATATCTTTCATTCTTTCAAGCAAGCAATAACAATTTTACTTTCACGAGTCATCATTCCTCTTGCATCTGCCCCGCCTCCCTCCCCCAAAGCCCTCCTGCCTCCTCACTCAAGTTATTCCTTGCTCGAGGGCACCGAGGTCATTGGACCGTTCTGGTACTTGGCACCCTGGATAGAAGCAAAATCTAGCAGAATGAACAAAATGAATCGGTAACCAAGATTTACTGGGGAAGGGAAAATTTAACCATATTTGCGCATTGCCTTTCAGAAACTGTGCTCTCAAACAGCAGGGGTACAACCCAGGGATAAGTCTTCTCTACCATTTGATTGTCATTTCCTTCCCTTTATCTTCGCCTTGTTCCCTTAAAGCAAGAAAGACCGCTCCTTGCAATTTGTCAGGTTCGACAGGTGACGACTGTCCTCTCGCAGGAATATTTTATGACAGGCAGTTCAGAAAGTATTTGGGACGCAGTGCCGCCTTTTGTTGTCTGCAACCTTCGCGCCAACATTTGTTGAACAAGCTTGTTGTATTGTCTCCATTCAAGTTTGTGCTGGTCTTAGGACCGCCTTGTGCCTTGTCAAGACGTTGCTTTCCTGAAGATAGAAGATCACTTGTTTTATTCGTATTTCTGGGCCTCCTCGATGGCGCAGTGGTAGCGTCGTTGCCTTGTAATTAAGCGGTCCCGGGTTCGATACCCGGTGGAGGCACATAGTGGTTCGGACCCCACTTTATACTGTAGGTCCAGTCCCCATTAGCCTTACTGTGCATAAAGTGGACTTAAAACAATAACTCAATCAATCAATCGTATTTCTGGCTGCGAATTTAGGCAGGGACGTAATGATAACAATAATAGGACGTTACAAAATCATATTAATAATAGTAATAATGATGACGCCTTTAACATTGAAATTATTTTCAAATTTAAATTCTAGCAGTATTCCATCGCAAGCAGCACTTTACATTACGCGAGTGATTTGTAACTCCCCTCCAGACACAAACGTACGCAGGATTTTCTTTCGGAGGGGAGGTGGAGAGAGACAATATAAAATATTTGGTAATTACCACTTTTGGGATTCCTTTTTAAAGTTGTTCAAAGAGAGAAATGGTATCTAGGGTCATTTTAGGGGGTGTGGGGGGTTGCACTTACCAATTTGTTTTTTTCCCCGAGTTCTTTACAGATTTCATTTCAAAATTTTGTTTTTCTCAAAGTTTCGGGAGAGTTGTAGCCTCATCAGCTCCCCCATGTGTACACCAATGCCTCGAGATGTAATAGGAAAAATAGGACGCGTGCCACTTTTCTTTCGAAAATTGTGCACCTCTAAACTTGCACCCTGCATTATCGCAAAACGACGTTGGTGGTTTGTACAAGTGTCATGAAGACACTGACTTAGGTATTTTCACACTTTGTTTATTTCTGTCTCAGTTCGTGTTATCAGTAGGGAGCGCGTTTATAATAGCCACAAACCATGCTAAATAGACAGGTAAATTGGCGCCAAAAATGACAACTTCAAAAAGCCCAAAAGTAGGTAGTAAATATCAACTTGTTATTACCTTTCTTTTCAGTTCATTTGTAAGTTTTCCTTCATTAATTGCCATTTACTTTTATTCTATGTATATTTTATTTTTCAAATTTTGTACCGCTTTTTGTTACTTTTAGTTAATCGCAATGTTGACGATTATGAATGGCAATTAATGAAGGAAAACTCGCAAACGGCCATCACAATTATATGTAATATGCAGAATATTATTAGCGACTCAAATATTCTGGTTTTTCTTGTTGTTTTTTAACATTCTCAAGAATTTTTGCATTATATTGCATATTTCTTATAACGACACGTTCACCACGGCGGGCCTCCCAGGTGTGGTTTACCACGTTCCCTTATAACCAAAGAGTGCCAGGTTCAAGTCCCGGTGGAGGCACATTACACAATGGGTCGGAGTCCAATTGACATTATAAATCCAGTTCCAATTAATATATTTGAGCATAAAATGGACTTTAAACTATTTTAACTATATACGATGTAATATATTGTAATAATGAAAGAAAATAATATCTCCTTCAGGATTCAAACCTAGGACTCAGTTTTACAGAAATTGTAATCTCTAGACCAGTAGTTCCCAAAGTGTGCGCCGCGGCGCCCTGGTAGGCTTACGGGGCAGCTGCGTGATGTTCCAATATTTTCAATGAAATTCAGTCATCGATATGATTGTTCCAAATACATGTTCTTATTTTGTACTTGTTACATAAAAAATGTTTCTGAATTTTAAATATGTTTATTTTTTAACTTAAGGCAAGCAACGTAAGCACACTAACAGAGCGTTACAAGTGTTAGATAGGGCCTCCCCGGTGGCGTAGTGTTAGAGTTCGCCACCTTGTAATTAAGGGGTCCCGGGTTCGTTACCCGGTGGAGTCACATAGTGGTTCGGATCCCACTTTAAACTGTAGGTCCAGTCCCAATTAGCCTTACTATGCATGGACTTAAAACATCAATTCAGTCAATCAAAGCAAGTACTAGATAGGCCTACATTCATGACGTAGGCGCTGTGGAAAAATCTTGAAACACGAAGGGCGCCGTGAAACGAAAATGTTTGGGAACCCCTGCTCTAGACAGTGGAGATTAGCTTTGGTCCTTCGTTCGTCAGTGCTGTATATATTTTTTAAAACAATGCAAATATAGGTAAAAATTATTTCTCCGTTCTGCGAGGTATCGGTAGTAGACCGTTAACATCTGCTAGCAATGCCAACAATGCATTAGTGTACATGTTATTATCTCGGCTTCCACTCTCTCCGACATTCATTCTAAACCATGGCATTACTTATTTAATTTATTCCAGTGTTCGTGGCGGAGTGGTAAGCCTAAAGGGCTACGAAATCACAGATCCCATGTTCAAACCTCCACCAGCCATTGGTGACTCATTCTGTTTGTCTATGCTCCCATAACTTTTCCATCCGTCCATCATTCATCAATCCACATCGACTTGTCGTAAAAATTAACCTACGAGGTAGGAAAAGAGGTAAAATAGCCAAAATGGAAACCTATTGAATTTTAGCCGCCTCAGTGGCTGAGCACGTTAGCTCCCGAATTACGATTTTGTCCCCAAATGTTCTATGTCCTCTTCATGCACAAATAGGAGGCCAATCGGGACTGGACGTACAGTTTAAAGTTTGATCAGAACCACTATGTGCGTCCACTAGATATCGAACCAAGGATATATATGGAATTATATGGTGACGACATTACCACTACGCGATGTCCTCCCCTGGACAGGCAGGGTGTCTTTTGTTACTGTCCATTCATTAATTTCTTGTATCACCGTTGCATATCTTTGACGAAAATCAAAGTACATCCAGTGTTCGAATTAAAATGGGGGGGGGGGAGTTTTTAATTTAACTCCTGACCATGTAAAGAATTTACCCTCATAAGTATATTCTAGATCATATTTTGCCATTGCTCAGAATTTGACGCAATAATTTCTTTCAATTTCAAGTAAATGTTACATTAATATCAACATATATATTGTCAGTTTCTGAACTAAATTTTACATTAAAATTAATACTGTTGTTGGTTTGCAAATTACAATATATATTTAATGAGAAAATATTTCCTGATTAATTTGCCTTCCTCTAAGAAAAATAATTCTGATATTAAATAAAAGTCCACTGAGACGAGATCAGTGATTACTGAAACCTTGAACACTAATTGGAAAATTTGTGTTATTTACTTTGAACCCAAGAAATTTATATAAATCAGTCCGTATGTTTTAGATACTGGATTCTTGAAACCCCTCCTCTAGAGAAATTTCTGCCCAACGCAGTTGACTTTCTATCAGGTACAATTCTCAAAATTAGAATAGGGAAGCTGTGAAATTTTTCCCTCAGCATTTTTTCAATTTGAACACTGGATACAGACATACACATATTTCATTTTTTAAATTTAATCTACAAACATACACACACACACCAACACACACACACATATATAATTGTTTTACAAAAGTAATTGGTACTCACTTTGTAATTCGTCCACAGTTCCATGCATTTTAGATGGTATGACGTTCCTTTGTGTTCCTTGATTTTTTCACATGCTTTCTTCCAGTTGCGCATCCCTATGTTCCTGAAATTTGGTTCTGCATATCCTGAATCTGTGCCAAATTTACGGCATGGAAAACAAAAGCATGCGTCAAGTTCCACACTATATTCTAGCCACGGCGCAGATGCAAACCAGTGTTTTTGAAATGACCGCTTTCGCTTTCCGAACGTAGTATTTGGATAGTTTTGCAAAAGTGGTTGCCTAGGATTATCTACCCCAAGATCAGTAATTGTTTTCACATTAGTACATTCACTTGTTTTGTCTAACTTTGGAACGTCAGAACTTGGACCAACACCCTCTTCATTGCCGTCATCTTCCACATGTTTTGAGATAGTTTTAAAATATCCGGTTTTGATAAATTTATCCATTCAAGATGGAAATGCACAACAACGCTAGAACTCTTCCCACACACGAACAAATACACAGTGACCGTAGGAACCCGATAGCAGACCTTCCTCGCAAGCAAGAACACAAAGCTAATCTGTGGCACTGAAGCTGAAGCATAGAGCAATTTTAAATCTCAGAACAATGCCAGTACTGGAGAACTCTCTCCATAGCCTATGTCGCTCGACCACCTACTGTTGACCGCTCGGCCACGGCGGAGTCTTTGATTCCATCTGTATTGGAAGGGTCATTTGCAACAAAAGGGTCGGATCTCTGGTTTCCAGGAACTTAGGGCAAGGGTAATAACCTCTAAGCAGGCAGATTTTATGACCTTGGTTATAATCTGGTAAGCAAGGAAAGGGTGGAATTTTGCTGTCCTACATTTGCTTCCGAAGATTTTCTTCGGAACAGTGTTTCCAACTCTGCTACAAATTTACCAGAAAATAATATGTAGTATTAATTTAGGATAATTTTTAATCGATCAAAATTTTGCTTGCGGGGGCCAGAGTTACAACTGCCGGGGCCAAAGCCCCCCCAGGCCCCCCCCTAACGACGTCCCTGGCCTCTGGACATAAAATTTACGTTGTTTCCATGAAGAGTGTTGCTGTATATACTGAACAGGGGTTACTTCGCTAACTTCTAGAATCTTCAAAAGATAGCGCTAAAGGTCACCTGCAATTTAATTAGGAAGTCACACACAAACACAATCGGAGAGAGGGAGAGAGAGGGGAGGAGACTGACACAAACACCAGACAGAAGAGGTAGATAAGGGATAGTAAGAGAGAGAGAGAGAGAGAGAGAGAGAGAGAGAGAGAGAGAGAGAGAGAGAGAGAGAGAGGAGAGAAAAGGGAGGGAGATAGAGAGAGGAGAAGGAGTGACACAAACACCAGACAGAAGAGGTCGATAAGGGATAGTAAGAGAGAGAGAGAGAGACAGAGAGAGAGAGGGAGGGGGAGAGGAGAGATAAGGGAGGGAGATAGAGAAAGAACGATAGATATGCAGACGGGAGGAGACAAAGGTGGAGGAAACGAGAGAGAATACGAGAAACATACATACACAAAGAGAGAGAGAGAATAAATGAAAAGAGAGAAACAGAGGAAAGAATAGAGTGATAAGAGAAAATAAACAGAAATAGAGAAACTAAGTTTAAAATAGATAAATGGAATGAAGGAGAGAGGGGAGGAGGAAGAAAATACAACAGAACGAGAACACTGAAGAATCCAAGCTGTCCTAAAGGTCAAAGGTGGTCCCACGAGTGTTTCCATTAATATGTCCGTCCACCCCCTGTATGTGTGTGTGTGACTCTGCCAAGACCCTTCGCAATTTTTTTTCTCCTCAATAGGAGGTAAAGAGAGAGAGCGAAGACATTCTAAGAAATTAATTTCCCTCTAACCTTCTATTTTTTGTTTACTTTCTTTGCAGACATCTCAAGTTGCATATTCTCCAAAAAACCGATACAAAACAAGTTTCATTATTATGAAGTGAGCTTCTAAGGACTCTGGTACCTCCAGAAAACGTTTTATTGTTCCCTCACACACACTCTCTCTCATTAGACTGGTTTCTTCGTTTCATGGTTAAGTTTGGTTTGGTTCGAGTTCGTGTTTTAAGTCCACCTTATGCACAGTAAGGCTAATCGGGACTGGACCTACAGTTTAAAGTGGGATCCGAACCATTATGTGCCTCCGCCGGGTATCGAACCCGGGACCCCTTGATTACAAGGCGACGACGCTACCACTGCGCCATCGGGAAGGCCCCTCATGGTTAAGTCACCCAGGTGAAATGTGTAGTTTCCTTCCTTCCCTTAGCAATTACAGAGCAACACGTAAGAATTAATTGTCATCTTCCTGCAACCGCACGCACATTTGCAACAAAGGGTGAATAAGAGCCTATACGGACCATTGCTGCTTGTTATTAACAAAGGGACAACGGACGTAACTCTTAGCAACATGATGTTCCTTATTTCTGAAGATCAGAACTATGAAAGAGGTGTTGCGCGCGAGAACGTAGATTATGCGGAATACACAAAACTTATTGGGATCTGAAGCCAGGACCATCGGATCCGCAGCGCTGCTGTATATTAACTGCCACATCCCACACATCCGCCAACTCGCGGCTGCTGCAAAGCGTTTAAAAGCACGGTTGTTGTTGAAATAACTAAATTATGGCTTCATTTCATACCGTTTATGTTCATTTTAGGCTTCAAGTGTTAGTCAAGGTTTCATCTTTACAGTTTTAAGCATTAATAACAACCAAAGGCGCACACTCCTTCCTCTAGAAGAAATAGCCTACTTCTCTTCTTCCCCTTTTATCTTTTCACTGCTTCTTTTCTTGTAACTTCAGATCACTCTCTTGTTGTCCGTCTCGTTTTCACCTCCACACGCTCTCTCTTTTTCTCACAAATCTTTTATATTTAAATTCCCTCCTTCTTTCTCACTGTCTCAATGCTTTAATATCTCTCAATATATCTTGTTTCTTGCATCTCTCTCTATTTTATGTCTGTCATTTCTTTCATTTTGTCACTTTCTGTTTTCCTCTTCCTTCCTCTGTTTCTCTTCTTTCTATTCTCCTCAGATTCTCTCCTTCCCTCTCATTTACTGTCTTCATCTTTCTCCTTCATCCTGTCATAATGTAGAGTCCTGCAGGAGACCACTTTCGTAATCGTTCGACTCTCCCACCCTCGACAGTATACAATCAACGTAACAATACTCATAAACACATATGTACGTACATGTAACATATCCGCCTTGATAGTTTCAGCCCAAGATCATCTATTTCATTTTCGTATATCACTGTTTTGGTAAGACAGACAAAACTACATTTTAACATGGAGATGATGACTCACCTCAGTTAATTTTAAATATCTCTGCGTCTTTCATGTCACGGTCCATATTTGAGGACCCACAACCATTGACAAATTACGGTTACACGTGTACTACTGGGCTTCGAATGTATACCGCTCGTTTTGCCTGTTCGAGCGTCATTCGCTCGAAGCTCTCAATTCCGTACGCTATCTAGCGTCGTCTGTGCGAACTATTTGGCGCTCGAGCGAAATGCTCTTCCTGCACTCCTGCAGCACTCCCTCTTAAAACTTTTTTTTTTATTATTTTTTATTATTGACTCTCATAACCTTGAACGCCAAAACATTTTGAAATGCAAAATCAGACCGTGCATAAAAATGTCACCTTAACTTAAATGAACACAACCATGTTTTAGTAGAAACGAGGGAAATTAAAGCCATCTCCACCGCTCATGAAATGTGGGAGAAATTTCTTAAAAATTTGGTAGGGGAATTGTGCCGATCGTTTTAACTCAAATGCAAATCAGGATCAGTATACCAGAGTGTGTTGACCAAATTGTCGTAACTTCAAATTCCTTTTTCGCAGAAGTTATTCTTATTAGTTATGCGAAGATGAAATTTGAACATTATAGTCTTTTAGTATTCGTCATCATATTAGCACAGGTTTTCCCATCAGTGACGATTTTTACCTGTATGTTATTTAAGTAAAGAAAGTTAACAACTGAAAATCAATATTGGTACAGAATAACGAACTCGAACAAAATGTAAAATTGGAATATTGTTATATTAGGCACAACAATTGATTGATTGAATTCTTGTTTTAAGTCCAATTTATGCACAGCAAGGCTAATCGGGACTGGACCTATAGTTTAAAGTGGGATCCGAACCACTATGTGCCTCCTGGATATCGAACCGGGACCCCCTGATTACAAGGTGACGACGTTACCAGTAAGCCATCGGGGAGGTCCTTAGGCACAACAAGTTTGAAATATTATTTATTAGGCAATAAGTGATAAGCACGGTGGCATATGCCGGCAAAAGACGAGAACGTCCAAAGACAGATACCATGTGTTGTTGAATACCAAGGCCGTGTCTATCACCAATTGTCTAATATAACAATATTCCAAACGTTTTGTGAGGAGTGTATAATACAAGGCTATATCTCTACAGATAATATCAGCTGAACTCCTCTCATGAAATAAATCTGTACATTCAGTTGTACACATTTTCTAAGGCGCATTACTTCATAAAATATAATACTGTATCCGGTCACTTGATAGTTAATACTCTGTGGAATTTATAAAATTGCTTATATTATAAAAAACATATTCTTTACTACGTGATTACTTATTATTAAAGTAAACAATATAACATTGTTTCCGAGGGAGGGAGGGAGCGAGCGAGAGAGAGAGAGAGAGAGAGAGAGAGAGAGAGAGAGAGAGAGAGAGAGAGAGAGAAATAGAGAGAGAGATAAGCATCTCAAATGAAACAAAAGAGCTTTTTTGTAATACGGATATTATTGTAATGGTAGTTTCTACATTTTATATTATTGAGAACACATTAGAGGGTGTATTATTTATTATATACTATATATTATATACCATGAATATGTTCCAACTCTAGGTGTCCGTTTTTCCCATTTCCGCTAGAAACGTCTTGGAGTTTTTCTTGGTGAAGATGAAAGGAGATTCGATGGAAGGACAAAGCAGCTCCTTAGGCATGTTTGACCATGACGTTGATTTCCTTCCGACAGGTTGCAACATGTTCCTCCACAACGCCCTTGCACCTGCGAAAACAAGTGAATTTCTCACTTTTTTAAACTACTACTTGGTAAGACAACAGTTATTGGATGTCACCCTGTAACGTAGCTTGGGATTTTCTTTGAAGGGAGGGTGGTGGGGGGATGGGGGTTATTGCCGGACGAAATATTTTCAGGCTAGCTTTGCTTCGGTCTAGTCCAGGCTTCTGAGATCCTGTACCATTCTATATTACTCTTTCTTTCCTCTTCTTAAAAAAATATTTCTATTATGTTCCTCTCTCCCTTGTACTTTTACATTTTGTATTTATTTTTTTTCTCTCTCCCACCTCTCATCCTCCCTTCCGCTTTTTATCTCTTTCTTAATTTTCTTATCTCCATCTTTCAATCCCTCTCTATTTCTCTACATTTTTAACTTAGTTCTTTCCAGGGTGTAAAAGCCTGGGGAGACAGGGAGGATTCCCCTTACCAAAAATCTTGCCTAAACAATCTCCCCCATCAAAAATTACCGGGAGAGAATTTCTTGTTACAACAACAAAGGGAAGTGATAAGCTTTGACATCAAAATATCGAAAATGCACATAAAAGACACATATGTGAGTGTGTGTGTGTCTCTCTCTCTCTCTCTCCCTATCTGTCGGCTCCCGTGGCGGAGTGGTTAACACATCGCGCTACGACGCCAGGGCTCAACGGTTTGAATCCCGGTCTGGACGTCGATGTTTGTGAGTGTCCATTCATTAATTTCATCCATTACTCATCCCCATCTTCGCAAAGTAGCCAAAAAGTGGTACAAAAAGCGAAGTAAAATGAAGCAAATCAATCAATCAATCTCTATCTGTCATTCTCCCTCAAGAGTTTCATTCAGGTCTACACCAAAAACAGTACATGCATAATAAATGCAAAAAAAAAAAGAATACAAGACAAAGATAAGTGTGAAATATAATTCATTTATATTAATAGAAAGCAAAAAATAAACATAACAATACAATTTCAGCTATTTTCTAATTTATTGGCATTTTAACCAGTAGGTAAAGGAATTAGTTTGCTACTTAGAAATACATGATATATTTACAGAAATAAGAAAAATGAATTAAATTATATGTACATTTAATAATATGATTTACTTTTATATGAGAATGAAATCGACAGAAAGTCGAAGAAAGATCGAAGAAGCGATTAAAGAAAGAATGAGAGAAGGAAGAAAAAATATATTCTAGAAATAGAAGATACATGAAAAGAAGATATTAGTGTTGCTCACGGGACGGGACATGTCCCGTCTCGTCTCGTCTCGTTTTCGAGACGAGACACGAGACGGGACAAGCCTTTTGAAATTCGAGACGGGACGAGACGGAATGCCTTTCTCGTCTCGTTTTCGAGACGAGACACGAGACGGGACGGGACGGCTTTTGAAAAGTCTCGTCTCGTCTCGAATGTCTCGAAAAAATAAAAGCAAAATATTTGATCACTTGCAAATACTTGTTTGCTTGGAATAAAGTATTTCAATTAGAAACGTTGATAAGCGTGTTTTAAGTCAAAAGAAGACTATTCTAGAGAGAGTAATGAATGAATTGAATACCTAAACTTATTTTCTATACTCTTTCGAATCACAAGGTTACTCCCCATTTTTTTCAATTTATTCCAGGTTAATAACTTTATGTTACGATAGTACTACAGATACTAATACAATTCTGAATAACATCAAGTAAAAGGGCAGGTAGAGAAGGTGGAAGGAGGGAACAAAACATCGTGGAGTGTCGGAGTCCGAGATTTATCTTGTAAAAATAGTCTCAGCTTTATAGGTTGGAAAGATAAACGGACCGACGAATAGGGTTTATTATTATTATTATTATTTAATTTTTACATCAAAGGGTGTACAGAAGTGAAGTTATTAGGATGTAGGAAAACATTGTAGGAAACATGGCAGTACAAATTGATAAGGAGTTGTTGGGAAAGTTTTTAAGGAATCCAAGATACGAGAGATAGTTAGGGACAAATAATCTTGCATTATCCCACTCCGAACAGCTGAGAGCTAAAGAGGAGGAGAAAATACGAGAAATATGGAAATAACTAATTTGGTGATTTTAGTGTTTACAGGGAACCATGACAAGATTTTACCACATGATTATTTGCACGGGTTGCGAAATTATTAGCATGTTATGGAAATTTCGGAAATGTCTTTGTTCAGAAAATTCTTGTTGTTTCCCTCAGGCAATCTACAGGTGGTTGGATTCGATTTCTTTACGTAAGTTTGAAGATTATTTCCAATGCTTTTTTTAAAATTTATTTATTTCTTATTTAAGGAGAATACTATTCCTTGGATTGTAATAACGAAATACCGAGTCTGATATAGAATAGATTTCAAATGAAGAAAAACACAGAGTTCTGTATAATCGCCGTAGAAGGAAATGTTGTTCTACGAGGGGACTCCCCGATGGTGCAGTGTTAGCGTCGTCGCCTTGTAATCAAGGGGTCCCGGGTGTGATACCCGGTGAAGACACATAGTGATTTGAATCCCACTTTAAACTGTGAGTCCAGTCCCGATTAGCCTTTCTGTAAATCAGATGAAGGAATGTTGTAGCTGTTATTTTTATTCTATGAATTTATCCTTCAAAACAAATTTCACAAAGTAGTTTTATCAAATTTCAGAGGGAAGCTGACAGCAATGTCAGGGTGGCGGGAACCTGTTTTTGGCCAGGGTGTATTCCGAGACTATTTTTCGCCGTTCCCCACTTACAGAGGTTTCGCTTTGAACAATGGACACCGTTGCTTCAGGGGGCAATCACCAAACATAGGGGCGAGGTTGACCTGCAGGAGCGGGTAACTGCCATAAATCCAGGCCTGAAGTAGGAATGAAGGTTGATGCAAGGGAGGGGCAATAAAAATTCTGTAATTTGGTTTGCTTGCTGACGACGTTTTGCAGGAAAAACTGAAAAGGAAAACGGCAGACTTTGAATGAAAGAGGGACAGTGAACACAAGTTCTTTGTATTATTCGCCGACACACAAGCTTCCATTTCGAAGGTGAGGCTATCAGCAGTGAAGTTATTAGAGGGTTGGAAGCAGTAACGACGCCAGAGGGGGGCAGGGGGACGCCCCATGTCAGACACTTCACCCCCCGGCCCCCCAACTGAAGTTAATGAAATATCGAATAATAAGAGAGTTCATTTATAAGAGTATGACGATTTTTACCTTTTCAAAGTGGTGTATTCTGCATGATATCACTTTCCTGCTTATAATACCAACTTGATTAACAAATATTGATTTGTTTTAGTATATACGTATATAGCTATGTGTGTGTGACTTTCTTTCAAGATTCGAGCGCCGACCTGGGCATAGGTGATTTCTCATTCATTTATGTCCTGTAATAGCCGAGATTAACCTAATTTTTAACCAGTCTTAAGAACTGGGAAAAAGTGTTGAATGTGAATGGTTTTAAAACATCACGAATATTTTCAGGACCGCAAGACATCATCTGTAGTACGGGCAAATTATTCTAATCGTGGTCGTTAGTGACAGAGCTAATTATTAAAAGACATTCAAAGTTGATTCAAGATTTGGTTGCTTGGTTGATTTGGTGTTTGAAGTCCACTTTATGCACAGTAAGGCTAATCTGGCCTGGACTTATAGTTTAAAGTGCCTCCACTGGGTATCGAACCCAGGACCAAAGGTGATCGAAGAAAATCCGACACTCCATGTCAGTTGTTGTGGATTCATCGCGGTTTCTTACTATTCAGGGACTTGAATTTCGAGATGATGAGTCTGAGGAAACCTTAACAAAGGGAATTTCTTCGATACTCTTGAAGTTAATGAGGAGATATTATTTCGAAATGTATTGAACGTGAACCTTAAAATGCAAATTACACTTAAAATTCGATTTAAAACATATCGCGGGCAGGTAAAAGAACGCTTATTAGGATTTGCCACTCTTCAATCATTAGATGCAGGTTCGCTCTTTCTCGTACATATCAAAATCGAAGAACTTCTTCCCACGAACTCCATAGGTGCCTGTAATTGGATAGCACAGACATACGTTGGAATGGTAGAGTATGAGTAAGTAATGCCAGGGTCAGAATATTTCTTGAATTATGAGATAACTGAAACCTTTGTCTGATTTTTTATCCTGTGATAACATTTCCCTGAAAGGTGAAACACAAATTTTGCCCCAAACTCTTCAGCGTTACGAAGATGGTTGTCCTTAAAATCTTTGAAAAGGCTTGCTCGAAACAGGATGCTGGATGCAAACTGCCTCATTTGGCTGTTCTTGCCATTGAGAAGAAATGTCAAGTCCTGGACGTACCAAGGGTGGGCAATGTGTTCTCCAAAGCACATAGAGCAGAATTCTCCTACGGGAGAATTGCACTTCACTAAGTGCCTCATATTGTTTCTAATACTTAAGAAGATTAATTTCTTCCAACGTAACGTTTATTTTCCAAGAAAATTAAACTCTTCGAAGCATTTTTTCGTCATTTATATTATTATCTTATAACTTAAATATTTATATCAGTAGTTTCATCTCAAGAAAGACGATGAATTATAAAATTATGAATGTCTTCCAATACTGAAATAGGCCACTAGAGACAACGCAACTTACCAATAAAAAAGAATTAACGTCTTTATTAAAACGAATCATGTAGAGATAAACTCGTAATCAAGAAGTAAATTTAGGCAGTAAACGTCCACTCTAAATAAAAGACAAACACAAAACACCATACATGAATATACTAATAGTTATAATAATAATAATAATTATTATTATTATAAGTATTATTATATATGTATATATGTGTAGTGTTTTCTGGCGTTTTAATGTGACTGCCCCCTTACAATATTTTGTTGCCAGCCTTCCGCTCCCCGCCCCCAGTCACATTTCCCTGGCGCCGTCACTGGTTGGAAGTAAATTGATTAGGACGAGGAAAGTAACATTATTTGTTGACAGTGTTGCACCAAAGGACGTGATATATGCTACTGTTTGTATAAATGATAGGAAATTTAAGCATAAATTTATAATTGTTGAGACTTGAGAGTTGTTTCCGCCATTTGATTGTAGGAAGAGGTTTTCTGAGACAGAGTGGGATTATTTTACACATACATTAATATAATTCATAGGTCTATTCACTTGAATATGTAAATTAATTAATTCTATTATTGTTATTACATGCAATGTTACAAAGATGGAGCAAGGATAGTAATATAACAGCACGAATATTAGCTAATATCTAGCTTACGTGTAGTTAAGATCGCTTATGTAATTATGCTTAATTGTTGTCGTTAATGTTATATTATCATTTTTTCTGAAACACTTGGCTCGGACATCTTCCCCGACATATGTTTCTAGATGCGTGCCTGCCGAAGGATAAATTAGATCAAGCGGTGGTGGTACCGGACTTAGAAGCTAAAGGGAAAACAAAGTATGTGCGTCATAAGCTGAGCGTATGAAACAGCACAATATCACAAAGAAACACTTTTTGAAACTTATATCATAGAAGATGTTTAACAATACTAAGAGCAATAAATGCTTTCTATTTGTAATATACTAAGTATTGAAATTTTAAATAGTGTTTTGTGTTCGTACTACACATTTAAAAACTTTATTGTTGCTCCCAGCGCCAAGCTTAGAATTTAAAGAAAAAATGTACATTTTCATAGTGCACGGAAGTTCGACATTCAGAAAGAAAGAAGGTCTAGTGGAAAACACTTGAAGACTTCCAAAAGGTATAGGAGTAATGAAAAAGAGCACTCACTTATGTACGATGCATAGACAGTTGCATGGGAGCGAGAAAAAAACACAAGGTAGATTTCATAAGATACCTAGCAATCAGTAACCAACAAACTGCATTTTTAATATTAATGTCCTCATGATTAACGAACCTTATTTATTCTCACCACGCAATAAGTAAAATATTTGGAGCTTTATACCACTTTCCGGAAAAATATTGTGTTTCTGCTACTTTTGACTTTTGTTGGCATGATATCCCGGATCACTTTTACGAGACGAGACGAGACAAAACGAGACGGGACGAGATGAGACGAGACAGAACCCTTCGAGACGGGACACGAGACGGGACAAACGAATATTTTCGAGACGAGAGACGAGACGAGACAGCATTTTCACGAGACGGGACGGGACAGACCAAAGTCTCGTCTCGTCTCGTCTCGTGGGCAACACTAGAAGACATGTACGTATATCCTCTGGTTATCTACTTCTCATGTATGTACTATTTCTACATTATATATTTTCTTCTTTATTTCTTTCTTTCTTTCATTACTTCTTCCTTCCACTTTCTATCAATTTCATTCCCATACTTTCTACAACATTATTTGTTTCGCTAATACTTTTTCAAGCCTGTGTAATTCTGATTCTTGCTTACTATAAACAATTCAGAAATGATCTCACGCTCACTATTTGGGTGTACTAACACAATTCTACTGAGGGTTTGAGTCCAACAGCGCCAAAGTAATTGCAATGTTCCTGGTTTCACCTAACTTGCTGTGACAAGAAAAAGAACATTCTTGGACCTTGATGTTGATTTTATGAATTTCAACAATGGATTTTTACATGCTACTTTCAAAACTGGTGTCATTTTTAAGCTCATGCAACAACCTTTCTTCTACATGCAACACGACTTTCTTATATAAAGAGGAAAGTAATATTTTTCATATTTGTCCAAAATGTTTCTTTTGAGAATTAAAAAAAAATGAATTGTCAAAATTTAAAATCGCTCAAATGCAATAAAATAACAAACATTAATCAAATTTTGCCACGACATTTTCATTACACATACGTACGAGCGGGGATCAAAATGTATTGACTCAAGTTGTAGATCAGAGGTTTCATAACATTGGATTTAGGATACAAAGTGGGATCTCAACGGGATCATACTTATCTTTTACCTTAATGTTGAGTGTACCGCAGTAATACGGAAATTTCTCAACGAATAGAACGAAAATTTGTCATGATTAAGATAACACAACTTCAGAATGATGGTATCTGCTTTCTTTACCAATAGCTAGTTTTCTCTATTCCTTTGTTAGAAGTTAAGTAATTACTAACTGCTGTGTTGCTGAATAATTTGGTAAAGTTCATTGGTTGATTTGATATGGACTGACCCTGATGATAAAGTCATAATTTATTATCCAAAGAGTGGCGATGCTATGGTGGGGTCATGGAAGCTCCATCCCGTGGCCTACCCGATTTTATAGAGATACCTTTTAGTTAGTGAAACAAATTACTTTTGCTAACGCTGTATAAAGACACCAATTTGAGATTTAAAAATATACTACCATACATAGGTTGTGCAGTACCTGCTCAACTTTATACAGTATAAGATATATAAACAAAAAAAAATAATAATAAAAAAAAAGTTCTTGAATAATTTTTTTTGGTAAATATGCGATATCGCCCGAACGAATTTCTTCAAATTTACAGGGGAAAGTACTGACTGAAATGAGTTTCTTTAGCATTCTGGACGTTCTTGGAGGTATTTTCTTTCACGGAAACTAAAAACTTCGTATTTGAATGCTGCCGAACAAGAATTAATCACTTTTTACGTAAGAAACTTGCATTTCCTGCCACATTATGCCGTTGCTTCCATTGTGTGCGTGCAGATGGCGAGAGCGTTGAAAGTCGCGCGATCTCTGCAGTGTTTCCAAACGTGCCTTTTTTTTTTTTACGGAAATTTCTATTTTTAACTATGTTTGCCGCGCTTTGTTTATCGTAAACACGTCGTTGTGTTTCAATAAGATGACGTGTCAAGGATGCGTCGTGAAGTTGCTGTCGGATGTGGAAAATGTAGTGAAATTTGTAGTTCAACACGGAATCGTAAAGAAAGAAATAGATCGTGAAAAATGTGGAAGTACATGCAAGCTGCACATTCGACGAAATGGGAAGTGATATGCCAGTACGAAGCGAGTCGGCATTCAATTCCAGTGTTTGAAAGAAGAAAATATCACTTTACAGAATATTTATCTGAGTACCTCTTCAAGAGTAATTTTCCACGGGAGACAAGAGTTCATGATTTTTTTAAACAAGCAGCTACCGTTCAGTACATGTGAGTATAAAAATAGATATTCCAAGTACACGCAATATAACGCGTTTTGTGTTCATTGAACTTGTAATTGCCGCGTATTGTGTAAATTGAACTTTTAAAATTCTCCAATCAAACGCAATATAACGCGTTTTCTGTTAATTGCACTTTTCATTGGCGCCTCTTGTGTTACTTCAACATGTAAAATTCAATGTAGAAGAAAAGGGAATATATTTTGTCTAGTCATGAATTATTTTTAACGTGTTTAAATGTTCATTATAACTATGTTTGCCTAACCTAACCAAACCTAACCTAACCTTATCGTGCATGGTTCGTGGAGGTAAACATGAAAAAAAAATCGTAATAGTACGTAATTTTCCGTCATGAAGGTTTGAAACACTGCTTGCACACTGCAAATCGACAAAACACAAGCATGACGCGTCATGACGCGCGATGATCCATTACGAGTGCACGCCATATTGTCTATTACAGAAGCGGAACAAGTAAGACAAATAATCAATCGTAATATGAAAAGTTGACACTATTTTATGGAAAAAGGCATAACCTCACCTTAAAGAATGTTCTGCAAGGCAAAATAGGTAAGTGACTTACTTGACTTAATTCCTGTTGTTCCCTGTGGAACATAGGGCATCAACAAAGCATCTCCACCTGGTCCTACTGACGGCAATTCTCTTCACTGCATTCCAGCTCTTTCCTTCCTCCAAGGCCTCAGCGTGAACAGATCTTCGCCACGTCTGTCTAGGCCTCCCTCTTTTCCTTCTTCCCTGCGGGTTCCAGTCTAGTGCCTCTCTCTCGACAGCCTCATTTTCCTTCCTCAACGTATGCCCTATCCAATTCCATTTTCGCCGCTTTATTTGTATGGACACCTCGGTTTCTCCAGATTTTCTCCAAAGTTCTTGGTTTTGAATCACTTCTGGCCAAAAGATATTCAAAATTTTTCTCAGGCAGCGATTGATGAAGGTCTGTAATTTAGAGGTAATCGTTTTTGTTACTTTCCATGTCTCAGACCCATACAACAGTACAGACTTAACATTACTTCGAAAAATACGAAGTTTGGTCTTCATAGATATCTTCTTGTTTTTCCATACTGGATAGAGCCTCACAAAGGTGCCATTTGCTTTTTGGATTCGTTGAGAAACATCCTGTGCCGCCCCTCCGTCTTTTGCCACCACACTACCCAGGTAAGTAAAGCTATCCACATTTTCAATAATCTCTTCACCAATATTAAACGGGTCTGTTTTTGTGGAGTTAATCCTCAGTGCCTTGGTCTTCTTGGAGTTAATCACAAGTCCTGCTTTTTTTGCACTTTCTATCAGATCTGCTAGTTTTGTTTGCATATCACCATGTGCTTCAGATAAGAAGCACAAATCGTCTGCAAAATCAAGGTCTTCTAGTCTGTTATTCAATCCCCATTGGATACCACGTCTTTTCCCTCCTATTACATTTCGCATCACTGCATCGATCACGATCAGGAACATCGTAGGTGATAATATACAACCTTGCCTCACTCCAGACTGCACATCTATTGGTTCAGATACACGGCCTTCATGTATAACTCTACATGTATAATCACGATAAGTTTCTCGGATAAGATCAAGAATTTTTGTGGGCACTCCATATCGTTTCACTTCCTTCCACATTGCATTTCTGTTGACCGAGTCAAATGCTTTCTCGAAGTCAACGAAAACTGTATAGAGACGAGATGACCATTCTATACATTGTTCCAAAATTATCCGCAAGGTGTTAATTTGATCAATGCAGGAGCGATTTGGTCGAAACCCTGCCTGTTCTCTTCTGAGTCTCAAGTTAACATGCTCCTTAATTCTGTTTAGGATAACTCTAGTGAAGATCTTACTCGGAATGGACAGAAGTGCTATACCTCTCCAGTTGTCACACTTTGATGTATCCCCTTTTTTCGGTAGCTTCACCAACAGGCCACTCCTCCAGTCCTTAGGCATCACTCCCTCTATCCATATCTTCTCAAATAAGGGCTGCAACATATTTGCTGTGGTGTTTATATCACTTTTCAGCACTTCCGGTGGTATGTTGTCGACACCAGCTGCTTTACAATTACGTACCTCTCTCAGAGCCTGTTTAATCTCTCCTACTGTTGGAACATCCGTCCTAATTCTTACACTGGGGCCAACATCACCATCATTATCATCTTCCTCTTCCCCCTGGTCTATCTGAGCATCCACAGAGCGATTAAGGGTTGCAGAGAAGTGCTCCTTCCAACGTTTCAGTTGGTCCTCAGTATTCGTAAGGAGGGTACCATCTTCACTTCTCACTGGTCGATTTCTCTGCATCTGTTTCCTTGACAGAACTTTTGTGATGTTGTATAGTTCTTTAAGATTCCTCTTTTTTTGCTGCTTCCTCCGCCTGCTGAGACAGATTGTCTACCCAATTTCTTTGATCCCTACGAACACTACTCTTTACTTCTCGATCCTTCTCTGTATACTTTGTTTGCAATTCTGCCTTCCTTGCCCTTGTCCTGCTTGAGTTCATTGTCTCCTTAATTACTTTTCGCTCATTAATCCTTTCCCAGGTCTGCAGAGACATCCAATCTTTTTTCCTCCTATCCTTGAAGCCCAGAACCTTTTCACTTACTTCTGTGAAGGCAGATCGAATTCTTGTCCATTCTCTTTCAATTGTTTCATTCTGCTCACTTTCATCGGTCAATACTTGGAACCGATTTCTCAGTTCAATCCTGAAGGTTTCCTGGAGATTCTTATCCTTCAATTTACTAACATCATACCGCTTCCTTGTCTGTTCCATTCTCTTCTTCTGAGCTTGAATTTTCATTTTAAAGTTAGCCACTACCAAATGATGATCACTCCCAATGTCTGCACCTCTCTTGTTTCTTACATCCTGTAGCGAACGTCGCCACCTCCGTCCAATTGCCACGTGGTCTATCTGGTTTTCTGTTCTATGGTCTGGTGATACCCACGTTACCTTATGGCATTTCTTGTGAGGAAATATAGTACCACCAATAACTAATTCATGGCTAGCACAAAAGTCCACAAAAAGTTGTCCATTCTCATTTCGGTCTCCTAAACCATGTTTACCCATCACATGCTCAAGGCCTTCGTTGTCATGCCCAAGCTTTGCGTTTAAATCTCCTCCAATTATTATGATATCCTTCCTTTTTTGCTTCTTTATTGTTTCGTTGAGCTGCCTATAAAACTCTTGTTTCTCTTCAGGCTCTGCTACTTCTGTGGGTGCATAACACTGGATCATAACGATGTTTCTGATATTGGTTTTGAAATGTGCCACAATTATCCTCGCAGACACTGGATACCATTGAATAAGGCTCCTTTTTGCTTCCTTGTCCATCAATATACCCACACCATCACGGCTCACACCTTCACCCTCAGGTCTTCCAGAATATATGAATGTAACTCCTTCATGGGTATTTACCTCTCCAAACTCTGGCCATCTGACTTCACTTATACCTAGGATGCTCAGACAATAGCTCTTCATGCAGGCCACTGCCTGCCGTAGTTTTCCACTCTCCCGCAGGGCTCTTACATTCCATATTCCAATTCTCGTTGTCCTTTTCAGGCCAAATGTCGTCGTCTTAGAATCAGTTCGGCTTCCTCTTGTTGATGTTTCTTTAATAGTGTGATTTAAAGTGTGCGGGTTATTGGCCCACAGCACCCGATCTTGGTGATGGGGCTGCCACCTGAGCCTCCAAGCAGGCTAATTTTCTGTCGGGGTATTTTCCCCTAGTCTTTTAGGATCCCTCCTCCACAAGACAGTGGCTTTTTCTCATATTTATACTCAATGAGAATGAGTGCCTCTTCCGCCAGCTATGCCGTTCCAAAGGTCTCCTTCTCCGCCATAGTTGCCGTTGAGGTCTTCACCGTAACCCTGGCAAGGGGTCCTTACAAGGTACTACCAGCCGGTGCCAGCTGGCCCAAGGTTTTTTAAAAAGAGGTGTTACTCCTCCTGATTCCTGGTTCTTCCGCCTCCTTCGCCGTTGAGATGCCCATCCATCTTCTTCCGCCATTGGAGCCGTTGACCAGTAGGTTGCTTCTTAGTCTGACTCTTTACCACTAGCCTGCCCAGCATGGGAGACCCTACCAGTAGCTATGCTACCGCTGATATAGCCTAGTGGATCATCAGAGTACGCAAGCCCCACCACCAACTACAAGGTCATGCAACCACTAGGTGGGGAAAATAGGTAAGTACCAGTGGTAAAATTAAGGAAATAAATGAGTGAAAGGTGTTCGGGCCTTATCGCATATTTACCTCATTTTTCACATGAAAATTTTATGTTCCGTCCATTTGTTCCTTCCCCTCCCACCTATTCTTGGCCCCTTCATGAAAATATTCTGGCGTCGCTATTGATGCAATAAAAGTTCAATGCGACAAATTACTGGCGAAGCTACTATAACAGTAGAGGGAAATCAAAATTTAGCGTCAAAGATTATGTACATTGGCCGGTTAGACTCTCAACTGGATATCGATTATACCACAACGGACATCACGATATCCTGTCTAGGTCTCAGAAATAGGGAAATTTGCTGGACTCAAAAGGCAAATACATTGCTAACATTACACCACAATAAATTATCCTTTTCCGTTTATTCCATTGTTCGAGTCATCAGTTAGACATGAATAAAAGCGAGTATGTGCTCATGAGTACGTGCTCCGAAGGTGGTAGGGTAGGTCCTCAAGAAATGAGCACATGCTCCATTTTAATATGAATGAGATCCTATCTCAACTAGTAATAATAGTTTCGAAGTAATCGAAACCAATGCACTTATACATGTTAACTCTCCAACTTGCTCTTATCATAGGCGCCATCTAGTGACCATGTTTTTTCTCAATTTCTTAATTTGGCTACTTATATCTACAAGGATACAAGAAAATGTATCGCGTTGGTGAAATAACAGCGAAAGGCGAGATCGCACAATCGCGAAAAGTAACACAGGATTAAATATGAAAGGAGCAAGAGCGATTAAACGCGAACGGAATAAACGCGGACAAACAAGCGCGAAAAGGTGTGAACGCGAAACATATTGAGCGTGAATGGAATAACAAAAGAATAGAATTTATTACTCCATATAAGCCATATACATTAGTATTTGGAGGGTTCAGTACAGTTCATATGAAAATATGATTACAAAATTTCTATAATTTACGATCTAGATATTCACTAACACTATAATATTCCTTATTAACTAGTAGTTTTTTAATTTGTTTTTGAAACTTGTCATACTTTCTGCTTTTATATCACTTGGTAAATGGTTGAATATTTTAATTGCCATCTGTTCGGGCGAAGGAATAAACTTCAACGGAATAAACGCGAAGGAATAAACTCCAACGGAATAAACGCGAAGGAATAAGCGCCAACGGAATAAACGCGAAGGAATAAACTCCAACGCAACAAACGCGAAGGAATAAACTCCAAAGGAATAAACGCGAAGGAATAAACTCCAACGGAATAAACGCGAAGGAATAAATTCCAACGGAATAAACGCGAAGGAATAAGCGCCAACGGAATAAAAGCGAAGGAATAAACTCCAACGGAATAAACGCGAAGGAATAAACTCCAACGGAATAAACGCGAAGGAATAAGCGCCAACGGAATAAACGCGAAAGATTAAGCGCGAAGGAATAAGCGGGGAAAGGATAAGCACGAGCGGAATAAACGCATAATGGAATAAGCATAAAATGGAATAACCGTGAAAGGAATTACAGCGAAATGGATTTATTCCGAAACCAAACTTTCACACTGGAATAACTACGAAAGGTAGAACCGCCGAACAGATTAACCGCGAAAATTTCTACTTTTAAATTCATTGATATAAGGGTGTCGGAAATTCTAAAACAAGGTATTAGTTTTGGTTCGAGCGGTACCAGGTTCAAGTCTTGGTGATCTTATTTGTGAAAAATAAAAATCGACTTTAAGCACCTCGCACTACTAAAACTACCTTATACGAGTTGTGGCCTTCCAAATAATCATTGATAAGCTTCAATTGACATATAATGAAACTTCACTTACTCAGATCATGCCCCTTCTCGCTCAGATGGAAGCAGTCACTGGAGAAGTAGCTGTAGTCTGTAGCGTTTCCATAGGGGGTAGACACTGTCGGTATAGTTGAATTAGCAGTGAAGGGTTGGGCGACAACAGTGAAATCTTCCTTTGTGTCATATCTACCGCTGTTGGCCTGCAGAAGAATGTACAGATAGTCTAATGTTAAATTCATTTCGGTCTACCTGTGTTTCTGATGGAGAGATTCTCTCAGATATCGACCAGGTGAGTTTTCGATAAACCTCCACATGAACAAAAGTCTACATAAAACGAATTAAAAGTAAAAAAAATATGAGTTGCTCTAAAAAAAATAGTATTAGGATAGGTATAAATAGTACTAGCACCAAACACATGGGCGTATCTAGCGGAGGTTGAGGAGGGTATTTACCCCATGGTGAACAAGTCGTGAAAAGTTTCATCCTGTTCATTGTCGTTCTTTGTGGATGGTAAAAATAAATGCTACAGTAGAGCGTCGATTATCCGAACGTCGGTCAACCGAATGACCGCTTAACCGAACTGTGTACTCGCTCACTTTCAGATATCTGTAATGAAAAAAATACGTGACTTAGCTGCTCGTAAGCGTGTAGGCTTGCTTAGACAGACCAAAATAAAGGATTTTTTTAAACGTTAATTTTGTGTACTGTGTGTATTGTTCATGCAAAATGCGTATGTAATATGTACATATTTTTGTTTAATAAACTGTACCACATACTATATATTCCTACTAAAGTTGCCTTTGTACGTTACTTTGTAATACATACTTAAAGATATGCCTGTTTTTATGAATAAATTTACTGTACAGTACTTCTTTTTGGCAAATAAACATGTACAGTTCGATTATCCGAACAAACCAGTTTTCCGAACACCCATGTCCCCCAATTACTTCGGATAATCGACGCTCTACTGTATTTCCTTTTCAAATAATTGAAAATAAAGCGTTACTCTCTCTGGAAGAAGTGTTCCCCCCCAAAAAGAATGGTTTGTTTGTCCCCCCTGAAAGAAAAGTGTGGTTATGTCCATGACTAAACATTGGATAATGTCCAAATTATCATTGCATGCTCATAAAGAACCATAGTTACAAACGTTAGGAGAATTAGTACATTTTTAACTGCCAGAAATATCTTGTTACACCCCCCCCCCCACACACACACACATATATATATATATATATATATATATATATATATATATATATATATAAATAATACGAATATTTCCAGAACCTTTCCCACTCAAATTGGATTCTACGCTCTTCCGAAGATAAATTTTGGAAGTTTTTCATCACTAAGATTAAAATATACAGAGTATGAAATTGCATATAAGTACGTTCTCCACACAGGGTGTATGTATGTTTGTGTGTAAGTATTGATGCTAAATGACACCACTTACCAACTCCATTTCGGCCTTTTGGATTCCCATTATGACCTCCTGAATCTCGTCCAATCGGTGGTCAGCTCGAGCTCCTGTGACGCATGCGCAGTAAATGACATGCATCAACCGGCAAATAATCGGCTTGTGAGTAATGTTGCGCAGGAAAAGCATATCTGCGAAGGAAAATAAAGCATTTGATGCAAAAGCGTGACACGTTATTAAATGTACAATATAAATCCACCTGCCTTGAATAAGTTAACACTTGTTCGAATCAAATTAATAAAGTAACCAAGAGATGTATAAAGAGTCAAAGAATGACATCAAGACTAAGATGTTTTATTAGTAAGTATGCTTATTGGGGCAGTGTTTGTCAACCGCCGGGTCGCAGCCCGGTAACGGATCCTGACCGGGAGAGGTTCTCCTGAAGATTTAGACTTGCAGCCCTAGCTGGCAACTGCCTGAAAAAAATACATTTCCTTCGAGGTTCACAAGCGTTACGATGAAATCCTTTTTCGCCAGGGGTGATAAGGAAATACTGGAAATACTTTCTCTTGCGTGCTACAATGCCAGAGGTCCTGGGTTCGAATCCTGACCTGGGCATGGATGTTTGTGAGTGTCCATTCATCAATTTCTACATGTCATCACTCATCCCCATCTTTGCATTAGCCACAATTGGCACAAGAAGCGAAGTAAAACAAAGCAAATCAATCAATCAATCAACCTTTCTCTTGCTTCCAGCCTCGACATTTCGAGGTTGACGGACATGCACCAAGGACAATTTAGTTTGTGCAGAAATATGTATTAACAAATATATTGCAGTGGAAATATCCTGATTAATTGAAATTCTTCGGTGTTCGAAATGGGACATGGCAATGAAAATCAGCGCTTACCAAATACATTTAATAATACTGTATCGTTCTGGCATGAACGTGGGATCGAACCAAGAACCATAACCATTCTGGTGGGTGATGTAACTCGCTTAATCATTCATCCTCATTATTTGAGCACTCCCCAGTCTTGGTACGCTTGATGGTAATAAGCAAGAGATACTAACTGCACACTTGGAAATGACAAAACACAATCACTTGGATTTTATACCTACAAGTCTAGATCAACATGGTTGGAACGGGATAATACCTGTCTATCACTGATGAAGTTCCTTGCTGACAGCTCTCGGAATCAATTCGTCCTCGATCGCTCAATCTCCCCAGTTGCTTCTCGTTCCAAGACCCAAGAGAAAAGACCCCACACCACCCGTTGCTCTCTAACTTATTGCTCATTCCGATCCCGTGGTTACTGCCCTCCAATACCAGCATCTCAACTCCAATTAACAAGGAAGATTTGTTAAGTACTGACGTGATATTCTTTGAATGCCTGAGAGAGCAACGGCCGGTGATTGAGAATATGAATTCTGGTTCGATATAATTCTCTATTTAGAGGAGATTGATACGATACTGGCCAGAGAAAACTAACAGATTCTACACTATCTACCAAAAAGTAATTGGGCACGTGTACAAATGGTTGTCTGGTGGTGCGAACCCTGTTAGAACCTCGTGGAGACACCTCTTGCTGCTGTAACAGCAGCCACTCTGTCACGCATGCTCTCGACTAGTTTGTGGAGGACGTCCATTGGAATATGTCGCCATTCCTCTTGCAAGATCTCACTCAGTTGGACAAAAATTGGCCGCATCTCCCGAGACCTCACCCGCCAGTCTAATGCCTCCCAAAGGTGTTCTATGGGATTGAAATGAGGACTCCGTGCAAGCCAGACCAATCGGTGAACATTGTTGTCGGCATACCACTGCATAGTAGCCTCCGAAACATGCCACCTAACATTATCATCCTGGAAGTAACAGGGGTCCATTCCGTAAAAACGCCACAAGGTTGGGAGCATTTCATTGTCTAGTATTGTACAGTATGCCTGTGAGTTCATTGTGCCAAGAACAACCACCAGTGGTCCCACTAAATGATACTAAATGATTCAAATTAGATACTAAAATTAACCACCATCATAGGTGCCCAATTACTTTTTGGTAGATAGTGTATTAGATCCCGTCGTTGTCCACAAATTTAAACCAAATTTTTAATTTGACAACAAGCCTAGAGATAATCGAACTAATAGTCCCTATGATTACGTGATAATTTATTAATATTAAATTTTAAGGGTACATATTAATTAACTTATAAAGTTAAAAAAATAAAAAGCTCTTTAGGAGTGAAAATATTTATCAGGGCATCGACTTTAAAAAAAAACTAATTTACCAGCCTGCAGGCTCACGAAGATTGAGAACCACTTCTCGCTATGAGTCCTAGAAAAACGGCTTTTTCTATCCTGTATGCAGCCACCCGATACATATTAATGGTTTCCACTGATATATATGTTTTCATTTAGTGCTCCAATCATGCGGTCGATCATTAGGTACCCTATGTTTCCTAATAATGAAAAATATTCACAGGCCTACCAGGTAAGAGAATCAGATTGATGAGAGTTCTTGGTAGCTTTTCTTGTAGGTAGTCGAGCGTTTCCATCAGCTTCTTCTTGTGGTCCTCGACTGCTTCCCTCCAGTCACCCCGGTAACAGATGTTGATGCACACGTCGTTGCCCCCGATGAAGACAGTGACGAGCTGCAGTTGAAAGTTTACAATTAGTTCATAGAATAAGTTGCAGTAGCGTTACTAACACGCTCTGCGCCACCCAGCTACGTACAGTTGTGCGCCCGTACTAGTTTAAAAAATATCCTTTATTTCTAAAATATCAATTTACGCCTACATTATTTGTATTAGGTATATACACACCAATCCGACACTGAATTTCTGAGAGCAGTTTTAATTATTTTTAAAACACTGAACGACAGCTCTCCACTGGCATTTGATGGAAAAATACAAAAATTCTCAGAGCAATGTCCAAATGTTGAAAAACACTGTTAAATGTTTCTTCAGGAATAATATAAGTTTTAAATAGTAACCAGCTGGATTCACTTCAGTCAAGATAAATCCTTTAAAAATTCGTGAAAGTCGATAGTCTTTTGCCAGTTCTCTACCTCAGCGGCCCTTAAGCCACCCCTGCCTATCACTATAGTTTGTTATATTGTTGTTGTTTTTTATTTCGCTTCTTCGGATTTTCCTTAGGTTCTTCCGTACAGTTCGAGCTTTTTATAAAGCAAGGTTGTCTCGGCTCCATCCGCCTCGAATTATCACGACTTTACTGTATTATTATTTGAATAATGTGCATTTACCCCCTACCTGAGCATAAAGTGCACTTGAAAAACTTCGACTATTTTAGTTATAGGAATTTGTGTCTAATAATACCAGCGGTTATACAATATATATAAAGCCCCAATCCCAACACTCACTGGCTCTCTGACATAAATGTTCACCATGAAGGAAGCCCCAGAGGCGAAAAATGACCGATTACGACCCCCCCCCCAGAAATCGCATCAAAAGGCCGAGAAAATTAAGAAATCCTTTAATTGGCCCTTTTTTAAGGGTAAAAATGCCCTTTTTTCACGTCCTTAGCAACCGTTTCCATGGCTCTTCTTTTTTGCTCACATTGATTCCTTGAATTCTTAATTGTCAAGCTACATTATATTTCTCACAGATCACACACAGATGAATGAACTCCAGCTTTTGAGAAGGTGCCTCAAACAAGGGTGACATCTACATAAGAAGAAGATTCAGTCCAGATACAATTACGTATATATTGTTATACTCATTGCGAAAATAAACGTTTAGAGGCATAATAACAAACAATTCTTCAGAGCTTGCCGTGCTTCTTGTTGTCCATGGAAACGGACGTTGCTAGGGAACTTAAAGAAAGTTTATTTTCACCTCGGAAACTACTGTAAGGGAATTATGCTAGACTTTTGGAATTTCAAAATACGAGCATCAGAATTTATTACAGAGGAGAGTTAGGGATTTGAGGGGAATGACGGAAAACAGTTATTATCCAATTACGTTCAAAAATGTGAAAATAAAAGACGTAAATATTGCATTTTCAATTTAATCGCTATTGAAATCGTTTATGCAAAACATCCAACTAATTATCTTGAAACGGTTATTACTTACCCAGTTAATTATTAAGAAAATAGACAATAATAGTTTGAATATTTATACCTTATTAGAGCCCATACACACATAAAGTTACTTTCTAAACTTTTCAAATTAGAGAACTTATACACTTGTTCCTCATCGTCCAATGCAACATGCAGACATTTTCAAAGTAATTAAGATCATTGAGGAACCCCATCTGTAACATGATTGCGCCCACAATCTGGCCGAAGGTCACGCATGCGAGCGTATAAGACGTGGTCAAAGGCCGCGTCGAAAGTACGCTAGTTCGATAACCAGTGGAGGCACATAGTGGTTCGGATCTCACTTTAAACTGTACGTTCAGTTCCGATTAGCCTTACTGTGCATAAAGTGGACTTAAAAGCAGGGTTCTTAAAGGTCCAGGAACACATAAATTTTAATGCGTTTTATTGGATTCCGCAACAGGACCGTAACATTTCTATCGCGCAATAAAAATTCGGTCCAAGTTGAATTTTGTTTCTTTTCAATACGGAACTTGAACCGTATTTAAATTGATCCGGAAGAAAGGTTCCTGAACAGAATTGAAATATTTTAAAAGTAGAAATGTTCTTTACGATCTATACCCATTTACGCTTGCAGTCCAGGACCCGAATTGAATTTATTTAAAATTCCTGAACCGTTAACAGCCCTGCTTAAAACATCAACACCAACATTAAGCGACAAAATCTTGTCACAAAATGATAACGTAGTTAGGACGTTAGTTGAAAGAAATGTGCATGTGCACAATTAGTAAATATGCATGTTCATGTCTCACCTTCCAATGATACTGCATGTTTACGTCCGGGTCGTTATGCAGTCTTTCCACCAAAGCCTGGGCTTCCGGCAGAAGGTCGTCGATTCCAGCTCCGCCGAAAGCAACGCTGAACTGGGACTTGCGATTGTAGAAAGTGGAGTCGCTCAAGGAATAGCCAATCAAATCAGGGTTGAACTCCTTCAGAATGTTCGGGAGGGTGTGGTGTCTCGACCAAGACCCCTGACCGCCTGGAAGAGACATATCTATTTCACCCTTGTACATTGAAGGAAAATGATTCGAGCATTTACCTCTTTTTAAACAACAGATACATACTGTCATAAATTTTGAGGATTATTTCATTGTCAGTACTCTATCAAGAAAAGAAAACCCCCTCTGGCGCTGTCGTTAAATTTTCAACCCTAAGCGAGCGAAGAGAGCGTGGGCGATGCAATCAGCTGCTTGCCATGAAATCCAGCCCCTGCGTTGCCAATTTTTTTAAAATTTGAATTTGAACTAAAATGTGTGGGTGCGTCAGCACTGAGGCTATTTTGCACCCGTCACGCTATACGGGGTCCAGCTCCTTATCGTAACAAAAAAAAGCGTGTCTGAAAACTAAAATTTCCTTACCTTGATTAAAAGCTGAGGCTAAAAAGGGCACTCAGCACGAATAAGGACAAAACGCAGGACGACACAGAATTATACTGGCCATGGGGCCGGTCGCCAGAGCCTCGTTAGTCCGCAGCCCAGGAGTTGCCAAAATGTGTGGCGTTCAAAACACATCCTATCCTCGTCACCTTTAATCAGTGACAAGTGTTTGTACAATCATAAAGTAGAATACAGTACAGTATACGATGTTGAAGTTCTTGCCAAAGGAAAATTATAAATATGACACTCGGGCTCAAGCGTAGGAAACACTTTCGTCTGCTGTGACTGAGAGGAGCAAACAAATGACTGTCCACTTTAGTTCGGGAGTTGGCCACAGTCTTTCTCTTTTTGTTACGACTGTAGTAACTTCATGATTCCTTACTCGCTTCTTTTCTTTTCTTTTACGTTTTAGATATCTTCGTCAAACTCCTACAAAGTTAGATTATTCTAATTAATTTTAAAACATTTCTTGTCGCATACATTGTTTACTAATTTCACGACAGAAAAAATAGGCAATATTTAATTTTCTATGAAATTTTCCATAAATTACATTGATTTGAATATAAAATTTTGGGTGCGTCAGCACTTAGGCTATTTTGCACCCGTCACGCTATACGGGGTCCCCTTACCAGAACTAAACTAACTGTAATGTTGTATCTCAAGGGGCCCCGGGTTCGATACCCGGTAGAAGGCACATAGTGGTTCGGATCCCACTTTAAACTCTAGTCCAGTCCCGATTAGTCTTACCGTGCATAAAGTGGGCTTAAAACACCAAATCAATCAATCAATGCAATGTCGTATCACTAAAAATTCTAAAATATTGTGGCGGGTTAAAAGCTGAGGCTGTAAAGGGGCACTCAGCACAAACAAGGACAAAACACAGGACAACACACACACAGTCCTACGAAGATTATACTGGCCGTAGGTTCAGACGCCAGAGCCTCGTTAGTCTGCTACATGTCAACATTTAAGAGGGAGAAAGAGAGAAGGTTAGAGAATTGCTTTACCAATCGCGAAAGAGATCCCTCTGTTTTCCACAAACGTGTGCAGAACATTTGTGGAGATGATACCATTGCCAGCAACGAGGCTGTCCCCCATGGCGGCCACTATGTCGATGTCGCCAGGCTTCAGCTGGTGAACGCTGGAGGGAGGGTTTGGAGACCGTGAGCTCAGGGTGTTGCAAGGGAAGAACCTGTCGAAAGATCTGGCGATGGGGAAATTCTGAAAATAACAAAGAGAAATAAATACAAACTACTGACATTTTTCAAAAAAATATGTACACATATACGGCCACAAGAAGTAAGAGAAATACGAGAGAAATTTTAAAATAGTATGAATCAGGCTTATCTATCCTTGAGAAATTCACTTTAGACGGTACCATTTTGGTCATGAATGCTAAGGAAAATGTTTTCGTCTAAAGGGAGCCTTAAGTGGTCGTCAACTATATCAAATATTGAGCTAGTTCCTCGATTGTACTCGAAACCAAACGTCGCCTCACATTCAGGCACTTAGGGCAAGCTCTGACATCTGACGGGAAATCTGGGTACTATCTGAAGATTCTTGCAAGCAGCAAGGCGACTGGCACAACGTACAAACATAAATGTTTGTGGTGGGGTTTTGCCTCCCATCGCTCCAATTGTCATAACAAAAAGTCAAAAGTCATAATATGGGCCTTATGGGTGGAAAAATAAAATAAAACAATTAAAAAATCCTGGGTACACCATTGACAGTATATTGGCTACAGGGATAAAAAGAGAGAAAGAATGAGACAAAAATAATGAAAAAGTGGTAGAGAAAGAGAGATGAAGGAAGAGAAAAAGAGAGAGAGAGATGCAGGAAGAATGAAAAAGATAGAAACAGAAGTGGAAAGAGAAAGGAAATATAGAAAATAAGGAAGAAAAAGAAGATAAAAATGAAGAACGAGAAAGAGAAAGAAGATCAATAGGAGAAAAAGACAGAAAAAAAGGAGAGAGACTGAAGAAGAATAGCAGACAGGAACGAATGAAGAAATAGAAAAGAAATAGAAAACCAAGGAAGAAATAGAAAGATAGAAGCGGATAGAGAAATAGCGAAAGATAGGAAGAGACGTGGAGCTGAAGGAGGAAAGAGAAAGAAAATTGAGAAAGTAAGATCGACTGCCACTTTTGGCTAATCGCGAAGATGAGATGAGTGATGATATAGTGAAATTGATGAAGGGACACTCACAAAGAATAACCATGATCAGGCCGGGGTTCGAACCCGGCACCCCTCTCGTCGTAGCGCGCTGTGCTAACCACCCCACTACGGAGGTCGGCAAAGGAAGTATAGGATAGAGAAAGAGAGAGAGATAAATAGAGAGACAAAATATGAAAGAAGAAGACACAGAATTGAAGGAGGATAGAAATAGAGAAAGTAAATAACAAGTAGAGAGGAAGGTTGATAGAACGATATAGAGAAAAAGAAGGCGAAAAAGGGAAACAGACAGAGAAAGTGATATAGAGTGAAACATAGGATTGAGGGAAAAGTAGAAAGAGAAAGAAAGAATCTTAAGAGTCTATCGAAGCAGAGTGCACCTGAAAATATTTCGGCCTTCTGCGCATGCGAGTAGCGTTTTGTGGGAGGGGCTTTCTCTGCAACGTGAGACGAGCGACTCGCTTCGAATGTGCACGCAAGATGAGCAGGGACGTTACGAATATAATTCAACTCTACCTACCCTCATGGAATCTGCCCTGTCTCCGGTTTTTCCAAGAACCTCTAGGAAGACGTCGGCAAACATCTGAGGGAAGCTGTGGCTGCGGACTATCGCATTTCTAAGGCGGTTGAACAACGATTGACCGTTCACGTCGCTGTTGGCTAACACCACCAGTAGTAGTAACAGGAACGTCTGCATCCTGTAAGAAATAAAAAGTAATAATGCTAGAATCTACATCAGAGATTTAAAAAAAACTCCCGAATGATGGAGATACTTCCTACGGTTGAAAATAAGAGGCATGTCCTATATAAAGCCAGAATTCTTGTAACGGAATATCTTACTTTTTTCCCATGTTGACTTTGTTCTGTGGTCGGATAGGAATGGGGCTATTATTTTGAATAACCTGAGCAATACCACGATTGTGCTTCTTATATGATTCTTCTTTTTTTTCTTTAGCTCACCCTCTCTCTTTCTCTCTGTCTTCCTCTCTTTCTCTTTTTTATTTACTTTTATTTCTTTATCTCTCTCTCTCTCTCTACGTCACTTTCTCTTTCTCTCTTTATCACCCCTCTCTCTCTCTCCTCTCATCCTCACTACATTCGTAAGTCAACGATGGTCTGAACGGTTGCAGCAGCGGTATGTGATGTGTAAGGGCATTGTAATGTTGCCAGCAAGTGCCTGTAGAAGGACAATGTTTTCGCCTTATTAATAGCTTCAAACGATCCCACAAGAAAGCCATATAAGAAGAGAGAACAAGGAAACAAGCATTTTCAACTTGAGACAGAGAATGAGACACGCTCATGTTGTGTCGGCACCGATAAGTAAAATTTACTTGTAGTTGTACCTTAACGATAGGCCAGAGAAAACAAATGCAATACATTCATGTTAGTAAACCGTTAATAACCAATTACACAAGGAATTTAACATTAAACGTCGGTTCCTTTGAGGCAAAATGGCTGATTTTGTAACCTACTTGTCAACATCCTTCAGATTAAACACAAATTATTTTCATTTTGTACTTAAATTACTACCTCGACAAGATAACATTTTTGTTGTCGACAAACTATTTTCCGTTGTGTTTATTGGTGTCATTCACACTCCATGTTCACCGGAACTGTCCTGGTCATTATCAGCTTATTTTCATTTTCAAAAGAGGACTTAAAGTATATGTGTTTAACCCAGGCAAGTAACAGTTCTCTTGTTATAAATTAAGAACTGCTACCTCTGTTCGTGTATGCCACACGTTAGGAGCACCACTTAAATATGCCCGCTGTCTTTTGGTGTCACTCTGTATACCACGGCTAATCTCTATGGTTATGGGTTCTTTTCTTGGAATGCGAATCAAACAGCAGTGATATATACCAATTGATATAAATAAAGGAAATATATATTATGAAACTTCTACGATACAAAGATTATATGTATGAATTCTTAGTACAAAATTTTCTTCCTCCTTCTTTTATGGAAAGGTCATCTTCTTCTTTTGTGGAAGGATTATCTTCTTCTTTCCTTTTTTATTGAAAGATCATCTTCTTCTTCTATGGAAAGATTAGCTTCTTCTTCTATGGAACTATCTTCTTTTTTCCTTTTTCATTGAAAGATCATCTTCTTTCCTCTTCTTTTTTTATGGAATGATAACCTTTTTATTCCTCCTTGTCGTTTCTACTGTTACTCGATGTAGTTTGGGGCGACAAATATGGATATAGCGGTACCAGGGTAACGACCAAAAGGACAACCAAGGATCGCGGTTATACCAGCGCTACCATTGGCCCAGTGCGACAAATGTACAACAGCGCAACCGTAGTGCTTTGGGGCGACAAATATGGATATAGCACCACCAAGGGAACAATCCAAAACTCTAGCAAGAAGTTCCCTTCTCGCCAGACGGAAAAGACACAGATTTGAAGCAGCTGCTTAACTTCTATAATCCTCTATGTATATATACAACGTATGAGGATTATGTCGATCGTTGGGCTTCCTTTATTCCTTTATGTTTTTTATTCTGCATTTACAACTATTTAATCACTACTCATTCCCTTTTATTTATTTTATTTGGCTTTAATCACTTTTTACTTCCTCTTAATTCATTAAAAATTTACTTTCCGTTTTCCACTTGTGCTGCCATCTTTCGTCGTTTTCACCAACTGTTTCCCCATATGTTTATCATTGGCTTCGCTCATTCTGGCACGTAACAGAACGTTCCGACAAAGTTATCAGAAATTTATCGTTGAAGTTTGCTTAAAGAAAGTCACAAGCTTATGTCAAGCAAGAATATCAACGCGGTGAACATTAGAATAAAGTTTAGCGGAATATTTTTTTTTATCAGAAAGCACTGCCAAAGTCAAAATGAGGTAGGGTGACGACGTTCTATTTTCTCGACCAGTCCGCTCCCAGTTAACAAGAAATTCTAGATAAAAGTAGTCTTTTTTAAGTAAAAAAGATACGCACTTTTGCACGGTATTGATACCTCCAAGAAATGTTCCCGTATCTCTATCTCCTGTCGCTGTCATAAAAACAAGGAAATTGTTATTCTGATAAAAGGAAACTTTTTTTCTTTTCATTTTCCATATTCACCCTGCAGAGTGAAAGTGGATAAGAGTCTGCAAAGAAGAAACAAGATGGCGCTCCTTTAACTACATAACAGCTATACAAATCAGGCCGACAGTTAATATTTTATTGATCCTTGAGCAAGCTGATCAATGAGCCTTATTTAGGCTATATCATAATATTTTAGTATTGGCTAGGTTTTTATCTTGACAGGCGATATAGGAACGAGCAGTACGATTGACTAATTTAAGCGAATGTGTATGTTACCACATTAAATAAATAACATATCTGTAGTTCCATTAGCAGTATTATCTGAATTAAGTCGTATAGTTAAGCATTTCAGTAGCGTAGCTGGTATAGTAACGATCGAAAATATGCAGATTTGTATTTAATCACTTAAGGTTACAAACAATAGCTATATTTTTTCTTTGTATTTATTACGTACAACGTATTGAACATAATGTCTATTTTTGTACAGAAAATTAATTTTTGTGACTACCAAAAATTTAAAATAATAATGTACTGCACTTGTTTCGTGGAACAGAACGCGATATGATACGATACATTCTCTTTAGTTTCTGAAAGTTCAAGGTCGAGCTTTGGGTTGTCTCGAAATTCGAGACGAGGCCAGTGATGATTTATCCCCCCCCCCAACCAAATTCCTCAACATCCATCTAACACCCCAAATCCATCAAAACCACTCTAAATTTTTTCACACGGGTCCAGTCTATGGTCATATTGGCTCTAAATTAATACTTATACCCTCCAAAATACAAAGTTACATCTCCCTGTAGGAGATGGATGAACATCGGTACCATCCATGTCAAAAGAAACAGTCTCACAAGACTATCTGCCTACCTCCGTGGAGTAATGGTTAGCAGAGCACGTTACGACGCCAGTAGAATAGGGTTCGATTCGCGGCCTGGGAATGGGAGGTATGAGTGTCCCTTCATTAATTTAATCATATCAGCACTCATTCTTATCTTTGTAATTAGCCAAAAGTGACAGAAGAGCGTAGCAAAATAAACCAGAGCATAAGACTATCTGATAGACCACTGCAGACAATACAGGTTGCTTTTCACTCAGCCCAATAATGATGTCCTTGTGTCATTATAGTCTACGTCGCATTTTCCGAGTGTGTCGGATCAAATCTTTCACTTCGTCGGTCTCTGAACACAAACGACTCACAGAATCGCCGCAACCAAGCGAATCCAGCTGTAAATGCCTGAAGAATGTATGTTGCAACCAGTCCTGGACTTGGCTTGAATTTGCTCCATTTCATGTAGAGAGGATGTGTACTTAACAGCTGAATTTTTTCTTTTTGTATTTAAGTCCGCACAGAAGACTAATCGGGACTGGGCCTACAGTTAAAGTGGAATCCGAACCACTATGTTCCTCCACCAGGTATCGAACCCTGAACCCCTTGATTAGAAGGCGACGACGTTACCACTACGCCATCGGGAAGGCCAGGGGTTTATCCAAGGTTTTTCCCTTGGCGGGGTGTTGAAAACTTTCGGGGGGAGTGTAAGTTTGGGCATGTTAAGTGCACATTTTGGACCTTTTAAAAATGTTCTTCCTAATTCAATTTGTTCATAGATGTTACCAGAGATTAACCCCCCTCCCTTTCCCTACACGTAACATTTCAGAAGAAAAAATATGTCAAATAGATTTTTGTGATAATGTTAACATTTCAGTCTAACGTTTCGAATATTGCTTTCCGAAAATGTTCAGTACTTGATTTAATCAATCGTTAGATAAAACACAAGATATGACAATAAAAAACACAAAATAAACATATTATTACCAGTAATCATTTCATGCAATTCTTAAGAAATTGGAAACATTTGCGCAATATTTCTTGTCTTGGGTGTAACTCGGAGTTCATCTTTGGGGGGGGGGGGGTCCATTTCATGGATGAAATATGAATGCATGGATGAGTGCGCGCTTGCCTGTCTGAAGTAGTAGTAATAAGTACAGATATATTATAACTCTTAAATAAATCCTCAGACTGCGAGCGAAGCTAGCAAGAAAATTTTTAGAACTATTTCTTTGCAAACTGATTATGCATATTATTAATTAAGCATAGCGACAGTATCTCACGATGTTTAATCTTTACCATATTGTTTTGCTCGTTCAGCGTCCTTTTTATCTCAGCACATTCCCCCTGCCCCCTCCTGTTCTAGCTTCAGTTAGAAAATATGCATGTATAATTTTAATAGTTCTATGAAGCGAGTAGTTCCCAATTCTGCTGGTGTTTTCAAATCTCTGTTTAAACAATGATTCACAAACTGAAATAAAGTAATGAAACTCTATATATTTAGAGCATGGCCATGAAGACTTTAAAATGTAGTGGGAAGTTGGGATGCACGTTTCATAGATACCTGGTATTACTTTTGAACGAAATCGGTCAAGGAATTTCATATTGAAGTCTTACACTCTTACAAAACTTTGGAAAATACGCTTAGCGCTATTGAGAGTGTATCTTTCAAATACTGAACAGGAGATTAGGAGTCATGTGCCCCTTTGCCTTAAAAGAAAGCTAAATAACTCTTTCACAACTCTCTAATGTATAATTTCTTTAACAAAGGTAAGAACTCTTAGAGCCACAGAAATGGCCACATACACCAACTATAGACGCGAATGAATCACTTAGGTTCTTCATGAAATACTTGCAGAATACTCGAATACTCAGTCAGCAAATTTTATATTGGTACTTTATGAATATCCGTTGGAAGAAATTATACCTACATATAGTGTCCTGCTTTTCTACTTACCACTTTCGGTTTCTTTCTGTCTGGTTTCATTTTCTCTACCTTCTTCAGCCAGTTTTGCAGTAAAGTTTCAGACATTGTTACTCTAAGCAGAACGACAACACACGAACTGAGATGCTACACTGAGACTGACCTAAGGCCTAAGGCATTTGACTGTTCTCTTCTGTACCACTCCAAACTCATTCATCTCGCCCAAGTTACAGAAAAATAGTGTTGCTAACCATAGTAAGAGAATTCACTACAAGGAGTTAAACCTCCATCTTTCAATTTCTTCCCTTACTTTTATCGTACATTTTTCACATGAAAGAATCGAAAGGAACATGCAACAAAATGTAAATTTCATTGACTCAGGGGTTGAATTTACAAATCTGTAAGTATTTAAGAAATATTCATTTAGGTATTCAAACGCTGAACTGTCAACACTGTGTGCGGTATGTGCTCCCTGTAAAAAGGGCGAGAGGTCAGTTTGACATTTTCCAGATGGCAGTGTCCCTTCCCTAGAACTGACCGAAGGGAGTTAGTGTTTCCAGGAAATTACCATGCTGCACATTCCACCCTCCTTCCTTGACAATGGTTTTAGTTGATCGAAAGGTCCATTGGGCTACACTTCTTGTAGGGCAACAAATGGTTCCTTTATGTTAATGTTCAATTATTGCCATTCTATTGTTGATATAAAAATCCATATTTACACCACCCTACGGGGGGTGCTACACTTTTCTGCTTGGGGGGGGGGGCTGTTCGTCAAAATTTTGGAGGATGTTGGGGTGGTGTTAGGGGTGTGTGGATAAATCACTGGGGGAGGCGTTAACCACTGATGTCAATCTACATGTGAACAACAACAATCTACATCTAGGTGTAAAAAGGGTCGCCCATATGCAGGACCACTAACTGGTTACGGTCCATATTACATTTTACTAATATGAATGATAGTACCTTATTTGAGGTTTTACAAGTACTAAGGCGAGTCACACAAAAAATAGATGAATATATTTTGAAGAAATATATTTTGAATATAATATACTTTGAACGGAAATATGTAATATACCTAAAAATATGTAATATTATGACATGATATGTATGTATATCGTTCCTGACAATGTAATTAACTGACATTTGTTATTTTTGTTGGCTGCATATACAGCAAGAAGTTACCATAAAATTTGAAATATGAAAATTTAACTGTCTGCCTCTCACTTTTTAAAAAACGAGGTAATGTTTATGAATATCAGTTTAGCGGATCAAAAATATATTAGTAAAAAATGATTCACTAGAATTTCATAAATTAGATTAACTATGCAATAGCGGTTATTTATTTGAAAACAGCATGGCCAGTTTTTAAAATACTTTAAAAACGGCATGGCCACTTTTTGAAATACTTTAAAAATGGCATGGGAAGGTTTTAAATACTCTAAAAATGGCATGGGAAGGTTTTAAATACTTTAAAAATAGCATGGGATGGTTTTAAATACTCTAAAAATGGCATGGGAAGGTTTTTAATACTTTGAAAAGGGATGGTTAGTTTCTTAATACTTTAAAAACGGTACGGCTAGTTTTTCACGGCTAGCGGAAATTAAAGATATTATTCTGTAGTCAGATTTTTACAGTGTAGATGCGATTTAAAGAAAAATAATGAAAAATCACTCAAGACTTACACGAGAGCTGGTAATGTAGAATCCAAAAATGAAGCAAGATCTTCGAATTTTCTGGCAGGTGAGTTGCCAGCTTGAGAACACAAGGCTTGTTAAAACGAACGTTGTGTACAGCCACTTTGGATACGACTTCAACCGGAGCTTTCCCATTTCTGCACGAATCTGCTTTAATCTTAGTTATGGCAATTACCTTCTCCTTTGTTTAAAGAGGTTACGTAACGCGAGGACCTTGTATTTTATCTTTCATACATTAAAAAAACAATTATTATATTTTTGGGAGGAAAATCCCCTAATTTGGAAAAGGGACTCGTTGCCGGTATACATAGTGGATATAATTATAGTTGATTTTTTTTTTTTAACGAATTACCAATTAACCATTAACTGCGGTGGCTCAGTCGGTAACGCGTCTGACTACCATGCTAAAGGTCCCGGGTTCGATCCCCGGCCGGTTCAAATCCGGGAACTTTTCTAACGATGGAAGCGGCCCCGGCTCCCACCCAGCGTCGAATAACATGGGTACCTGGGGGAAACCCTGGGGGGTAAAGGCGGTCAGGGGCGTGATGCTGATCACATCACCCCCACTCACGACCGGATCAAGAAAGTGTGGGGCGTTATCCCCACACTCCCTATACGCCTTCATGGCGTGGTGCTATGCACAGGGGAGCACTTTACCTTTTTTTACCATTAACAGAAGACTTAGCTTCAAGTTCAACAAACATGTAGCTGTTGCCTCAATGTCACCAGTCGTAATGCAGGATGTAGTTTATGAGGGAAGATAAATGCGACGTCACATTTAAACTTCAGGCATGAAACGTGTAAAATATTGCGTGATGTTGTTAATTATTTCACGACGATTTTCTACATCTCCAAGCAGTAGTATACTCAAGATTTTACTTCGAGGAAACTAAGCCTGTGAACGTAATAGGCTGCAACTTGTACGAAAGGTTGGCAAATTTCAAATAGCTACTAATGAATATTTCTCCCCATGTATGTGTATATAATTAATTGAGTTCGTTTGATTTACTTCGCAAAGTTAAGAATGAGTGATGATATGATGAAAGGACACTCACAAAGAAACCCATGCCCAGACCGGGATTCGAACCTGGGACCCTTAGTATGTGTGCATGTAGTGAGACAAATTTCCAGTCTTCGGCTATTTTTGACATTTTTTTCAAATTCTGTATGGGCTAGAATTTTTAGCTTATAGTAAGCAACCTCTAGGATTGCTAATCCGTCAATTGTTCTAAGAAGCTTCGTAATTTGTTGTGTTGTGTGTGGATGGACATGCCCCATAGAGAGGCAAGATTTCATTTTCGTGTCCCTTAAAATTGTATTAAATTGTATTTAAGTTCACTTTGCGCTCAGATAGGCTAATCTGAAGTTGACCTACAGTCTAAAATAAAATCTGAACCACCGTGCAATGCGCCTCCACCGGGTACCCAACCTTGATTACGAGGCATCAAAGTTACCATTGTTTTTGTCAACTTAATGCACAGATAGTCAAATCTTGACGTAAAGATGAAAGTGGGAACCGTCTTCTCAATTGTTCAGGGGAGCATGTCTTTTCACTATGTCTTGATATTTGAATTACGTTGACCAGGAGCGTATATTATAGACTAGCGAGGCTATCTACGAAGCCTCAAATCTAGAGAATAAAATGCAGGAGAAAAACTCATCAGAAATTGTAAATAATATTATTCATATCAGTGAGATGATGATGCTGATTCTGGAGTTGGCAACCTGATTTTTTATGAGTTGGCAACCTGATTTCTTATGAGTTGGCAACTTGATTTCTTATGAGTTGGCAACCTGATTTCTTAGGAGTTGGTAAATTATTTCTATTCATAGCCTAGGACCACGTGACATAGTGAGACAGCACAGATCTTCAGTATACGCCACTGACGTTGACATTCATAGGAATGCAAGGAGGAAGCTACTTTTGAAAATTAGTTATTCCCTATATGCTAGTTCTGGTGCTATCTTGCCAATGAATCTATTGGTTGTATCCGTATACCTCAAAATATAAGGTAACACAACTTCATAATAGCAACTACGTGGAGTGGTATGGCTTTATCACGTTGTTGACCAGCTTCCATTCGAACGACCAATATGATTTCTTATCATCTTTAATTTTATCTCATTAGTTTATACTTTTGGGTGGTTATGTGGTAGACCAGCAACAGCTTAAGCTCCTCCAGCAGTAAAGTCAATTCGATTTAAATCATCAGTATTAAATTACAATTCTTTGCAGATGCGGTCTACCGAAATCATTGAAAACTATCCAGTGCCCCCTCACACACACCAGAAAGTGTTAATCCGCCACTGTGCTTCATTACTATATATGGGTGTATAAGTACTATTTGTAGGTATGTACTGATTCGTTAGCGTTTGATTATGTTAACACCTTCCTCATTACACTATCACTGTAGTGTGTGCTAGAGTACTGCATAGAGGCTTTTTTGCTCGATCGTCTAATAGTTCGCGCGGATGACGTTAGATGGCTTACGGAATGGACTAGTTTCTTTGCTCGAGCTAATAACGCTCGAACAGGCAAACGATCGGTACACGCTCGATGTCCAGTAGTTCACGTACAACAGCAATTTGTCTGTGGTAGTGGGCTCTCAAATATGCTTCACGCAGTGAAATTGAAACTAAGTGAACAAAGTCATCATCTCCATGTTAGAATGTAATTTAGTCTATCTTACCAATACATAGCAATATATGTAAATGAATAGATGATTATGGGCTGAAACTACCTGCATGAATTTTACACATATATTTGTACGATTATTGTCACATTGAAATGATATTTGATATTCTATATATTCGAGCGTATCACACCAAGACCATCTTAGAGGCTCAGGCCGCAGCGCTCAGTCCTGACGTCATCATCTGGTGACGATCATCTAACACTGTACAAGGAAGACAATATTTTATCGTAGATGATTTAAGTTCGTTTGTTTCTCTTTTGGAAGGACTGGAAGCTCAGAGGAAGTTACTTATCCTCACCGTAAATATAGTTAGAAGAGATAGAAGAAAATATTAAATATTTACACCAACATTATTCGTTCAAGAAGCAACTTTGGCCACCACAAAAAAATCCCTAATATCACACAAATTCATGTTGAAAATCGTTACAAACTTCCTGGTGGAAAATTTTTTTTAAAATTTTTTAAATGCGTGTATTTGTGAAATATTATCCGTAATATTTTTAAGTTTTACATAAAACTCGTTACAGTTTTTGTAAAATAAAAAAGTAAAAACAAATAGAATAAGTTAAACCCCGCATGTTACATGTTACGTTCAGTGGAAATTCGCCGAATTGCCTAACCAAATAATAAACTCACAGAAGCATGGCTAGCACTTTCATCATCATTATTATTATTTCATTGTCTTTCCGTTCATGAAAAGACGACGACAGATAGCACTTTGTAGTACCAACACTCAATTATTTTTTCAACAATTAAATAAGGCAAATAGCAAAGAAGTTTAGTGTGTGGAGAGTTTCCTTCTTTTGTGTCGGCCTTCAACAAAGTTATTTACTTTTTTACAATAATTATTTAACAAAGCATTTGTTGAGGACCACAAAATTATTCTCAAAACCTTTTCGCATTCGTGTCCATTATTGCAGCTCACCCACCACTTACTTATCTTCATCTTCTCTCAACTTCACAAGACTGAGACTGAATGCCACTTCCCGCTGGTTTACTGCTTTCAAGAATTCCACTTCATATTCACGGTTTATCAGTTTTTTAACAACAACATAATTGATCAGCACAATATCCACAACCACCTCTGAAGGACACAACAATCCACCTCTATCCAAACTTTTTTATAAAATCCAATGAATCGTTTGGAAGATCTTGCATAGTCTTGTCCAAAACTAGAATGTTGCTGCAGTCATCACACGTCAATTTTTTTCTTGCAATGTAAGATCAATAGCCTGCTAGGTACATCAAAATAGGAAGATCTCTCTTCGCTTTCACAATATCCGCACCACAAATTTTCAAACTCTGTAACTGCCAATTCTGTAACTGCCAGGGTCAATTCAGATGTACCATGCTCGTCAATTTGATTTACAAAGATGTCACCATATTTTAGTGACTTCAGTTTCAACTCCATTCTGCTGGCAAGACGCAGTCTTTGTTCCGTCTCAAAAATCTGACGGAGAGATACGTTGTACTGCGCACCAGCCAACTGTCGGTATTGGCCAAATCTTGCTTCAAGTGTGACTGATTGAAATTTTCCTGGCAAAAGGTATTGCATTCCTAACTCTTGTATCTGGTTATTTTAATTAGCCCATGTGTGGTTATTTTCAGGGCACTGGACGTTTCTCTAGGGACTTTTCCTGACTAGATGTTCAAACTTTCCCACTTTTCCAACCAATCAAGGAATTTATGTAGGTACAAGAGTCTCTCATCTGAGGCTTCGTTTGTCAGAGGATACTGTAAAATGTTTCTTAACCTCGCACCTTTCCATGGAGACTTGACATTAACTACTTCCCACCAGTTTTAAACAATGTTAAAGAACTCTGCAGTGTCTTCATAGTTCGGCAAATTGTGTTTTGGCCCTTGTTGCTTTAAACCTTCAATTGTCATATGGTTAAAAACTTGAGCAACTAGTTTCACGTTTTGTCTTTATAGGGAAGTTGGCCACAGAGATTTTAATGCTAAATTATGAGCATATTTTAGGATATTATCACTTTCCATACTAAAGAGTGTTCTTAAAGTTGCGAATGATGCAACATGAATATCACACAGGTTTTCAAAATCTGGGTAAACAACACTCAGATTTTCATTTTTCTGATTGATCCAGTTGTTTCTAATACACTTAAATAAGTGCACAGTGTCCACAAGAGAAAACAAAGGCCTCTTCTTATCACTTGGGTGAATATACACAAAGTTCTGTTTATGTTCAACATTAAACATGGGCATAGCTTTCCTATATATCATGTTGTTATCTGAAACAACACATATAATCTTAATACCTAAATTTTCAAGCCCCAAACTTGGTCCCTTACATTGAAAGAGGAACATAAATTGAGAGTATTTGAAAATAAGATCCTTTGGAAAATATTTGGACCTAAAAGGGATGAGGAGACAGGTGAGTGGAGAAGGTTAAATAATTTAGAACTACATAATTTGTATTCATGTCCAGATATTATTAGAATAATTAAATCAAGAAGACTTAGGTGGGCAGGCCATGTGGCACGAATGGGAGAGAAAAGAGGAGTTTACAGGATTCTTGTTGGGAAACCTGATGGTAAGAGACCTGTAGGAAGGCCAAGACGAAGATGGAGGGACAACGTTGAGATGGACCTAAAGGAAATTGGTAGGGATGGAAAAGAGTATATAGATCTTGCTCAAGATAGGGACAGATGGAAGGCCTTTCTTGCTGCAGCCATGAACCTTCGGGTTTAAGAAGGCTAGAGAGTTAGTTAGTCAAGTTATCCACATTCACAGTCTCCCATTCAATGTCCCCAGTCTTGAAATGTGCTTGGCACACCTGGAAATAGCATAATGAAAAATGGCATTATAACTGGGAACATAAAGGTAAAGTGAGAGCTTTAGAATGAAGTGAACTATTAGGTACTTGCTTTATACAAGCAGAACTTAAGATATAAGGGAATGCAAATCTTGCAGAAATTGTGACCGTTTTTGAAATATAGAAATACAAGTGTGTGGTTACCATGAAAATTTTCAGCAAATCATGACGTGAGGTTAAGAATGCCAGGAATTGGCAGTAAAAAGACCATAGGCGGATATGACATTAATTTTCACCAGCATAGAATGAACAAACTGGTAAAATCTCTTACAATTTATTTACAATACACATGTACAGTATTTAGTTACTTAACCTGTCCTCAAGTAGACATGTAATACTTTTGTTGAAAGGAAAATAATATTCTCTCATCGAGGTCACCTGACATCAGAGCCGACTCGGTGGCTGAGAGGTTAGCATAGTGCGCTACAACGCCAGGGGATCCGGGGTTCGAATCCGACCGGGGCACGGATGTTCTTTGTGAGTGCTACATCAATTTCATCATATCGTCATTCGTCCTCATCGTCGCCATTAACCAAAAATGATAGAAAAGCGACTCTAAATAACAACAATCAAACATGACATCAGGAAGTCTCAATACTAGTAGTTATACAATTTATTTAAAATTCGAACCAATACTTTTTACAAGACGGTTTAAGGATTCAGGTTACGGTTGGTACAGAGAAAAAAAGATTTGCTTAGACTAACGCAAAAGGTTAGGTTGACAGTTTGGCGATTTATTTGTTTGCAATAACCAAACATCAGTAAAAATGTCTAAATCATTTTGTTTAGGAATACCAAAAAAAACCTGTCACATAAAAGTTTGTACAACCAAAATGATTTATACACATGCAAGTAAAGAATATGAAATTGCTTGTTGTTACACAATGTACTTCGTATTTCAATGCATAACCTAAATATCAACTTGCCTTCCATTATCTCCGATTAACCTAAAGAGACTGAAAAGCGGGCTAAAAATAAGAATATAAATGTGCATATTTTTCAATTTTGCTCAGTTCTATAGTTTTCTTTCCTTAGGCATACTTTGAAACTAAAAATTTGTATAGAATTCTCGATGACGAACATGTTATCGAAACAGACTGCTTTGGTATATGTAACAATATTTTATAACGTTGAACAATTCATTTTGCATCAATAAACAACTATGTAACGTTAACTAAATATAGTAATTCAAGTTAAATTTGGCATTTCTAAAGAAATTAGCTTTGTTAGATTTACCAATTCGATACTGGTGATCAAAAATGATTTGCAAGAAACAAGTAAAACTTGACCAAATCTAAAAGTATGTTAGATGCCTATTTCGAGCACATTAAATCTTTACATTATGAACTGAACTATCTCTCGTTTATTTATAAGTATAAAGTCTGTGTTACTTACCCTGGAGTTCATTGTAGGGGCAAAATTACGTGGAATTGCCCTAATCCATTTCTGTCTTTCAGTAACGTCTTGAGGAAATCTAAATACATTAGTCTTACTGTTCTCATCATAATTTCCTCTACAGTTGAGAACACAACACTTATAGACCATATTCTTTGTACGCTCGCACTTCACTTATACTTCGTTGCAGTTCTTAAAATTGCATTGCAATTCCACATACGCTAAAAACGATCCAATATTACTTCCACCAAATCAATCAAACATGGCGGCTGTCTCGCCTACAGATGATGACGTCGCTCACGTGACTAGAACAAGCCATTCGGCTTTCTCCAGTTTGAGAAGGTGATGATCACACTCGAGCGTCGGAGATTCGATCGAGTTTGAGCGAGCGAAAGTGGTCCAATGCAGTATTCTAGTGTGTACTCTGAAAATAAATGTTTGCAACAATACACAAATAATGTAATGGAAATCTCTGCTTTGTTGCAAAATAACATTGAGAAATGCAGACAGATAAAGAAGACGATCAGTTTCAATTTTAACTCTCAGAGGAAAGTCCCGTTTATCCTTGGAGTCATGTGATGTTATATAACATTCAGGTTTGTACTTTAAGGTCAAATTGCAACAAGGTCAACAGGTGAGCATTCTAAAACAGAGCAAGCTGCATAATCCTTGAAAAAGCGAAAATATGCTGAATATGACAGAAAATTGATCAAAATATTCTCTATCATGCCAAATATGCCTAAATATGTCCTTAAAATCACCTTAATTTAAGTAGAGTCTTCATAATATGAATTTCTATGTGTTTAGGGAACACATCACCCTTAGCAAAAAAAAAAAATATGCTGTCATGGAAATCCTAAACCTAGTTATTGGTAACGGTAGTCCCCAACCTTCGTTAACAGCTCATTTGCGTGGAAGGGACGAGGCAAAAACACTTCCGGAATATGCAAATAAACGCTTAAATGCACGCAACTACTTTCAGCATTCTTTAATCTTGTTTTCAAGTTCAGTTCACTGCCCATTAGAGAGTGCGAGTCTGTGCATGTGCTTGCATAAGCCGTGCCACTTTAGGCGGTGAAAACACTCCAAGCGACCTTGGCAGGGTTGCCACAACCAGAAAAGCACAGTTTCTTTTTCTATTCAAGTGCAAACATTTCCTTCAATCTTAGAAACACTGAAATAGTAGTAGTACGTACAATGGATACTTTATCCACTGACTCATAGAAAATACTAAAGCACAGAAATATTATGTCTGAATGAATGAAAATAAGAAAGCAAATTGAAATTACTTTGAGCAAATTGAATACTTTGAGAGTAAGGTTTTAGCTGTATTGTAAGAATCGATTTAAAAGTAAGATGATATTCGAAATATACTAACTGTCCCCAAGTCAAATCATTTATTTCATTTATCGACCCAAACATGCTGAGCGCAATTGTAGTGCCATAAATACATGATTAAATAATATTATTACAATAGTTTCACCACAATCTTTAAATGGGCCTCCCCGATGGCGTAGTGGTAGCGTCGTCGCCTTGTAATCAATGGGTCCCGGGTTCATTAACCAGTGGAGGCACATAGTGGTTCGGATCCCACTTTAAACTTTAAGTCCAGTCCCGTTTAACCTTACTCTGAAACTCAATCAATCAACAATCTTTCAGAATAAATTTTTTTAAAGTTTGAATAAATTCATACCTAAAATATGAATGGTGTTATTATGGATGCAATCGTGTTGAAAGAGTTGCACGCTCTCCACAGCGAAGAGGTTAAAAGAACTGGCGTTTGGCAATGAAAGATTTTGTGTTTGGTAGGTGTTTTAAAAAGGGGGGACATAAAAGGTTACGGCTGATAATAACGGATTATCCATTTGGGTATGGATAAAATAAAACATTAATAGAAACGTAAATGTAATAATGTTGGTGTTTTCGTGCGTGAAACATGGGAGTTTTGCTGTAGTGTGTTGGCAACAATGAAGTTTGAAGTGGTTCGTGATTTTCTTGACCAACATTTCAATCGTCGTTCGTGTGACCGTGGGGGACAAATTGCTTAATCTCACAACTCCCCAGATTTAATCCCCCAGACTTCTTCGTATGGGGTATCGTTAAATACCCTATCTATTCACAGAAATCCACAGACATTGATGATTTGAAACTCAAAATCACACAGGCTGTCGAAAGAATCACCCCAGAGATGTTACACCAGACGTGGAATGAATTGAATCACCGTTATGAGTTGTGCACAGTTCGCAATGCGGGCCATGTAGAAAACTGAAAAAGGTACCAAACTGTTAATAGTGTATAAAAATAAAAACTCCCACCTTTCAGTCTTTTGTATACGTACAATATTTCAGGAAATTACATTTGACCAAAAAATTTCACCACATCCAAATTTTATCCATATCCAAACGGATCACCCTGCATGTTGGGATCATCTGTTATACCGTTAATTACTTTGTAGAGAAATAGCAAGCCGCTTAGTTGTCGTCGGTGTAATAGTTTGCTGAAGTTTACTGGGTCTATTTTCGTGGCTTGATCGAGATTATAAAACCTAAGTTTCTGAAAGTATCCTTGGCAACACTGCTTATTATGATTTGATTTTTTGTCATTTAGCGTCGCTTTCCCGTCACTTTTGGCTAATTGCGACGATGATAATGGACTACGATATGATGAAACTGATAAACGGACACTCACGAAGAAACCCCATGCCCCAGGTCGGGGTTCGAACCCAAGACAATATGCTTATTAAATTTGAGCTTGGTGTCGAAGATCACTCTGAGGTCCTTATTTCACTTTTGCTTGTGATTTGTAATGAGGAACGAAAAACGTAAGGTTTTTTTGCGCTTTGAGTACCGGTAAGTGACTATGTTCCATTTTGTGGGGTTGAAATATAACTTTGTTTTTTACTCCAAGAAATCACTTTGTTTACATATTTCTGTAGCTTCAAACAGTCCTCATAAGGTTATTTGTGGGATAACTTAAGATCGTCGCAAGAAACAAGTTTTGAGAATTTTGTATGCATCGTTGATAAGTAAGGAAAACAACATTGGACCCTTGTGGATCACCAGAATATGGCGTGAAGGGACAACTTTTGATTTTTCTGTCGTTTGCGTTCGATCGGCCAAATGTGAAGCAAAGAAATTTAAAGTATCAATTGTCTGTAGTAATATATCATGGCCAATTTTGTCAAATGCCTTAGTAATATCTGCATATAGTGCATTGACTGATCCTTGTTGGCTACGTTTGTCACGGTACCTCTCATTGGAACAAATTCATGCTGATAGGGAGAAATTATTGAATTGACGTCCCAGCAACGTCGCTAAACTTGACAAGATTGCTATTGATCTATAATTTTTAAAACTTGACTTCGGGATAATACAGACTGAAGATGTTTCAATTTGGAACGAAAAATGGTGGTTACGAGAGAAAGGTTAAACCTTTGCAGTGAGGGATATTTTAATGTATCGCAACATCCTGTTACTAGATATGGTGGTGTGTTGTCACGGTCGTTGACATAGATTTCAACTTCTGAATCACGTCCTCTATACTTCATCTACGCGGATGTTGCGCAAAGTGAACATTTCAAGTTGCTCGTTAGCAATTTCTATTTTTAGATTATTTATGTCATATTTAGCTCTTTTAGTTGAGTATACATGCTGAAAGTAAGTTGCAAAAACATTCGCGATGTCATTTTCGCTGGTCAATATGTCTGTGCCGACTTTAATGGCTTCCCAACTTTGATGGTACTTCTTGCTTTTCATGTAGGAGCAGAATCGAGAAGGGTCTGCACTTATCTGGTCTATATTGTAAGCCAGTGGTGGAAGTGGATATTCCTAACTGGGGGATACTTGGTCGAGTTGGAGGTTAGGTGGGCGGATGCTTTTATTGATCAACATGGCAACAATTGTAGTGGAGAGATGGCTTCAAATTATCTTAGCTGGGAAGTTTTTTTAATTTTTTTTCTTAATTAGGGGGATAGCATCACCCCGCTTCAAACAATTATATATTTCTTAATCTGTGCGAAAGGATTTTTCCCAATGATATTATTTGCTTGTTTGTACTTTTCTTACATTTTAACCTGTTTTAATTGAATTTTAATTTTTCCACTATAGCAGGCGTGAACCAGCAAGGATATGTTGTGTTCTGTAATTGTTTAAGGAGAATGCATTTATCAAACATATGCCATACATTAATCTATAGAAAATATCGACAGCTTTATTTACATTAACGTGCTATTTACTGGTGTCCAATCCGTTTCTGATTCTAAACTGTAGAGTTTTGAATGGTCTGCTTTCTTTAACGTTGTAGACAGAAACGTGTTGCTTTCATTTATTTGATTTTACAGAAAGACACCTGTTCTCAGTTATTATTAGGAAAGGGGAGGAAGTGTTCTCTGGTAGAAGAGGGCCCTTTGTTTACATCTATGTTAATAACATTCGTTAATATTAGGTCTAGTAGCCTATTGTTTACATTTAGAATATTGTTTACGTTTCTGAGAGAATGTCCTCCTCCGTGGCCGTGCGGTTTAAGGCATGGGTTCGACACCTGTTCTCAGTTATTATTAGGAAAGGGGAGGAAGTGTTCTCTGGTAGAAGAGGGCCCTTTGTTTACATCTATGTTAATAACATTCGTTAATATTAGGTCTAGTAGCCTATTGTTTACATTTAGAATATTGTTTACGTTTCTGAGAGAATGTCCTCCTCCGTGGCCGTGCGGTTTAAGGCATGGGTTCGATGGGTTCCGGGAATTTTCGGCCTGTGTATAGGTCGGGTGGCAACCCACCATCGTGAGGAAATTGGGGAGCTACGAGCGAGTAGCGGTCTCGGAAATCTCCTACAACGGCAGGGGTTGGACGTGCTAACCACACGCCACCCCATTACCGGTTGAAGAACTCCACACTTCTAGGTAGAATTGTGGGAGAGAGACTGGCAGCCGGAAGATAGGCCCAGGCCCTTTCGAGGGCTGTCGAGCCTAGTATGGTATGACATATAAAATGTTGTAGATCGTTACACGCTGGCGTAAGACTTAATGGATCAGCATCCACACTCGTGATCTCGGTCAAATTAAAGTCACCACAAGGTAGTATTTTTTCTCCTGGTTTAGTATGAGCTTGAACAAAGTTGTACAATTTGTCAAATAATGCCTTAGATGATTTGGGGGGTGGGGGGTAGTACACAACACCAATATAAAGAGGAAATTTCTTATTAAGCAGTACTTTAACTAACATGGAATCAGGCTGTTGTGTCGATTCTCCTACCAAAAGGGACAAATGGTAGGGTTCTTTTTTACAGGTACAGTCAACGGCAAAGATAATGGTAGGCAAATTGTCCATCGTTATTTTCATTACTTTTTATTCTACATCCTGTGATGTTTTAAGGAATGAAATTATGTTGGTGCGAAACAGGCATTGCTCTCTGCTTATTGACGTCTTTATTTCAATTCATTGTCATCATATTGTGCAGTACAGACCGAATGAAAATGCTGTGGACAATTCGCCTACTGTTTCTTTTGCCTTGAGTGTACAAGTACACCACTGTCACTTACTTTACTTATATGAACTTGAATTTAACATGTGAACCGGATATCTTTCAATTTCCCTGCCACTTTGATTTTTTTCATGCAGTTTCTTTTTTACCCAAAAATTCTACCTAGACGAGGGAAATTTCCATTAAGCTGGCAACACTGCTTTCGACTTGCCGTCAATGTATTGCAAGACCCAACACCTATTTGAAACTTCCCGTTAATGAATTCAGTTACTGAAAAAAAAGTGTTTATATTATCCTCTGTAACCTATCATCTTTTCAAACGATAATTGTTTGGGGAAAAGAGACCATGAAGATCGCATTGGTTGTTTGGGGTGCTTCCCATGGTTCGACCCATCTTACGTCATCTCCCCTTCTTTTTCCTTTCTTAATAGCTTTTGTAATTAATGCTCAGGCCGCAAGAGGAATCAAATGCAGTGTTTGATGTTAGATACCGAACATAGTTTCCACTGACACTACATCTTGACGGCCTTGTACCCACTCCTGCTGGATAGAGCTTCGGGAGACCTTGATTTTTTTTGGCTTCCCTTTTCCTCGACTTGTAACACCAGTTTCTAACTTCCAGTGCTTGTGCGCGTTTGTGTTGTGGAACAGTGTGTGACTGAAGCACACTGATGATGCCTGCACGCACTCCCATAAACACATACTATTAAGTGAGGAAAGCATTGTTGGAAGTCATGCCCACAATCTAGTGATCCAGGATGGGAACATCAAAATGTTTCAGGTAAGGTTTGGCTTGAGGTTTGTGCACAGCTAGGCTAATCGGGAGTGGGTCTACAGTTTGAAGTGGTACCGGAACCACCATGTGCCTCCACCGGGTATCGAGTTTCAGGTAAGGTACAGTCACCGCCAATAAAAATGGCGCTATGTATGTTGCCTAACTCAACGGCCATAAGTGGATTTTAATAGCAAATTTTCAATGGCAACTTCTATCACCGCCGTAGAGCTAGACAACACATAACGCCTTGCAGGGAAGCTAGTGTTTCAGATGTCCAATTGTTATTGCCGGTGACTGTACATCATGCACTCTTACAATTTGTCTAGTGATGCCTAGACGAGACAAACCCTAGTCTCGTCTAGGTCTCTAGAGCAAAACCGAGAGCGCCGTTTAAAAGCTGAGACAAGAACAAGACCAGATCAAACGAAAGGAGCGTATCCAGCGGGAGGTAGCCGGCCTTCGTGGTGGAGTGGTTAGCACAGCGCGCTACGTCACCAGCGCCTGAATATGGGTGATCTTTGTGAGTGTGCCTCCATCAATTTCAACATATCATCACTCATACTCATCTTCGCTAATTGGCTAACAGTGACAAAAAAGCGAAGTAAAATGAACAAATCAATCAATATAAGGGTCACTGGGCTCTCTCACCTCTACTACTGGAAAAATTGAATTTGGCTCATTGCTCTTTTTACGTTGGAAAGTAACATATAATTGTTAATTCACTTTTCAATTAATTGAAAGTAAGCACTGTCACAGTTTCTAAGTGCATATATTTTTTGCCCTCCATAGGAGAGCGTTGCCCCGGGCGCCTTGGAACAGTAGGTTAGTGCAACGGATTTACAGTAAATATCACAGGTCTGTCGTTGGTTCGATTCCCACCACCTGCAAAAGAAAGAAGAGAGAAGAGGTGCTGTCGAAACGTAGCGTTAGAATAAGTATAGTTTAAAGCACTAGACAATGCATAATGTCCGATTAACATTTAATGCCAATGTAGAACCATTGTCACTAACATTCAGAGAATTATTTAACAATTAGGTATTTAAGATTCATCTTAGTAATAACTAAAAAGGTGCTATGGATAAAAACAAATCAGTGATTCGATCCCACTTAAGACAGTATGTTCACTCACGATTAGCCTATCAGTGCATAAACCGGACTTAAATTCGCCGATCGTCGTCACAACCGCGTATCAGTGACATACATATATTACGATTTAATTTTCTGAGACTACCTTTTTCAGCGATATTTGTTAGTCAAAAAGTGATGCTGAAAAATAGTGTTTGATTCCAGATCATTTCAGGGGGCTGAAGTCCCATAGCCCCCTTACAGTGGCGGCGATTGGGTGTCAAAAATGGAGGGGGGAACAAGAACAGTTTACTTTATCTTGGTAGTCAAGATTAGCATTAAGAGACAATAGCGCGGAGCAAAAGGTGGAAGGCAACTGCCCCACTAATCACCGCCACTGACCCCTTGCATGTGCACATGCAAGCCTTCAAAGGGGAAATATACATGGGAGTGTCCTTCATTTAAGGGGGAAAACATATCCGCGTGCGAGTCATGAGGAAAATCCGGAATTAACTTGTAAATGACAAGGAAAGTCTCGACTGGTATCACATGTGTCCCTTGTTAAATTATGTATACACGTGAACGGAACGCCATTTTGTTCTTAAGAGTCACGATTTTCATTGTGGATTACCAAGAAGTTGCAATGACGGAAAAGCTATTTTCGTGCAAGGCTTTTGAGTATTCTAAACGTCCCTCGTTTTCAGGCGTAGCCAAATAAGCACAAAGATTGTTTAGTCTATTCGGAGGACTTTCATAGTCCAGCTTAAAATATGGGAAGTATCAAGACCCTGTTATAGCACAAAAACATGCAAAGGGGGTTGGTTATATTTTCTGGGAGGGAATCACATGGAATATACTGATAAATACCACACAGGGAATACATATTTGGGCTAAAAATGCATTTACAGTAAAACTTCTCAATAACGGACAGGCGTGTGGGAAAAATAAATGTTCGTTATTAATAAGTGTCCGCTATTCAGAAAAAAAGTGTAGGATGTTACACAATAGGATAAGCATATTACAGTACGTACTTTACGAACACAAGATCACCACAAAGAATACTGTCTATTCTCTGCATGTTTAAAAAGAAATACGTTCGGTGTAACATGAAACAATGCGCGCTAGTTCGAAATACTGGCTATTGTTGTGTCGAATTCCAGGAATTGCGAACGTTTACTTTCAGGCTGTTCGTTATTAATAATGTCCGTTATTGAGAAGTAATATTGCCATTAAACCCCATGTATTTCTGCCGGGGAATTTAAAAATGTCCGTAATTTAGAAGTGTCCGCTATTCAGAGGTGTCCGTTAGGAGAAGTTTTACTGTGTTACATTTTCCTTGTTTGTTGAGTAACGTCTACCTCCTGCCCCCCCCCCCCCCTGGCACCTTGACTGCTTATTGCTGATTAGCCTCTGATTAACGAGATAATGACAATAAATAGTAAATTGTCAATTGCCCGCATCTAATGAACAATTATAGTTAATAAGAAAAAAATGATACAATATGTACAGTCACCGGCAATACAAAGGAGCATTTATATCCTCAAACACCGCTTTCCTACATGGCGATGAGCGAACTTCAATAGTAAGGCTTCAATAGAAATTTAGGTTACGTAGAGTTGGCCAACACGCATTGCAGGAAAGGTGTATTTCAGGATCTAGATGTCCCATTTTATATTGCAGGTGACTGTACAATTATTCTAATATATGTTTGATGGGTATCGAATTCTCTCCAGAATTAACATCACTTAGATACTCGATCGAACACCTTAATATGAGCAAATGCATATTCTGAATATTTGAGAATTTTATATATGATTGTTGGCAACACCACAAACGGAAGTACCATTAATCTCTTTACACAATTTTTTGTCCACTTTTACTCTTTCTATTCCAAAACTCATATACTCTACATAACCTCACTCTTCTCCCCCTAATATTTTCACTTTTTAATCTCACCACCTGAGGTTCCAGTTAGAAAGAGTGTAATCCTAGCTTGAACATCAAATCAATCAATTTCATCATTTCTTAGAATAATATCGTCACAAAAATGTTGAGAGGAGCAGTTACATTTAATGAAAGCCTCAAAATCATTAAAATACAACTATCTTGTCTGTCGGGAAGGTGGTAATAGACGCATAATAGACCACTTGGCACACCTTACACCCGTCCTCCTGCATATTTACAGCGTCTACAGTGGCCTTTCATAACGACGGTTCTGTGCACCATTGGCAATCCCAGTTAGCCCGGTGTGCGGTTTCTGGCGATAGTTCTGCAGTACGATGCAACACCGCGCATTGAACGTCTGCCATAGTATACGCCGAAGCAAAGCTACTGTTTAATACAGACATGAGCAACTTGGTGTACTTGTGGAGGCAGGAGAGTGATTTGTGCACTGCGAGCTTCCCGCCTGTACAATGCACTTCAAGGCATCTCTTGCCTAATTCGCTCTGAGAACCCTTTGCCCGTCCCTCTTACAACGCTCGCTCTGGGTTGCACGTGTGCAGCGAAGAGGATTCTCTCACAAATAAGGCGAGTTTAATACGAGAACGAACATTCCAGGACAAATCAATGGCGTTAAGAAATACTAATTATGAAAGAAAAAATAGGAAATACGTAGTAATATAATCATAAAGATTTACGTACCCCGCCCCTTCCCTCTTCCCAATATATGTTTGCAGCGAGTGACAACAGCCAGCAGGCTGTTCCATTCAGGCCTCCAAATTCAAGGGATATACAAGAAACGAGCACGTGTTTGTAACATGATCTGAATTGTTGCACAAAACGCACCCAATCAAAACCTTACACTCTATATGATTATTGCATATTCACTCGTTTATCTTCGAATAGTAAAGACTTTCCTTTCTGACAAAAACACACTTATTGGGGGGGGGGGGGGGTGATCTCAAAAGTGAAAGCCATAGACCAGAGATCCGTCCGTAGTTGTTACTGGACGTGTTACCGGATATATTTTCAGTGGCTCTTGAATAGTTGGCTACACACTGCAGGCTCTAGTGGTAACAAGCATGGGGAAGACTTGGCAACGTTGCTTCGTCTTGTTGATTTCACTCCACCATAGGGACGGCCATTTTTTCACCTACCAGCAAATACCATACAGAAGTTACGTGATTGCCAAAACGTTAATTGATATAGTGACAATACCTCTAAAATTGAATGTGAAGGCATAACATTTTCTTAAATTAAAAACATTGCGAATACAGGTTAAAGAGGATATGAAGTATTTCCACTGCCTTGTCCATCTGTCTATTAAAAACAATATTTCAATATACCTTTAAGCTTTTATGAACCAAGAAATAACCATAAATATTTCAATTCTCCTTTGTAGATTGCCTTGTGTTGGCAAATCTGAGAAGTAGCTCCATCTACCAAAGAATTTGGCGATCTCTGTCCTAGACCATTCATGCCTTCGTTAACCGATGTATTTGTTGTTAAGGTGTCGGCATGCACGCGTTAGATTCCGTGGAAGGGGCAACAGGCATTGAAACACCCATACCTTAGCAGGGACTCGACCATATAAGGACAGGCCGTCCACTGAGGAACTTAGGTTTGTCAATGTTTAAGTTCGCCTCTCTGTCCAAGATCTACATCAGAGTGTTGAGTATATCATATACGATTCATTTTGCCATTACACGTCATTTCCTTTCTCTATTTCTTATTCTACGTCGCTTTTCTTCATATTTAGGCTAATCCCAACGAGCCGTGTTCTAATTGTAACTGGTTTTCTCTTATATATTCTGTGGAACAACCAATCAGAACGGAAGTTTAGTCATGTGAAGATAATCTGTGAGTTTGGCAAGGGAAAGTTTTTTGTCTGTGGTTTCCGAGCGTTGGTTGTTTTTGTTCGCTCCTCGATGAAAGAAGAAACAACAGAGATGACGTACCTTCGTGTTCATTAATATTAAGAAATTTATCCAAACCAAGGAGTTCTGTGCACAACAAATGTGGTTAGCCGATAATAAAAATCCTAGTTATTACCAGTGTCTTAAATGTTTGACATATTTCCCTGAACAAAAATATTATTTTTTAGATGAATCCTTTAAAACTCACGTGTGAATATTTGAATATACATACCCGAGTTCATTAAAAAAAAAAAAAACTTATTGAGTACACTTTGATTACCACATTTCCTTCGAGCCAATTTCTAGCCCGTACTTTTATTTTTATTCTTTAAATTTTATTTTTTTATAACAGCAGTAGATTGTCTCTTACAACGTTCTTCAAATCCCTCGTCCATCTTTGTAGTTTGTGTGTTGTACGCAATGATTTGTGAAAACACAAGTATAAAGACTAGCAGTAGAGGCTTCTGCCTATTCGCACATTCGCACGTGCACACCCAAATAAATCTGCAATGCAATTATTTTTTATTAAACTTATTCACTGAACACTATCTCCTTCAAAACATCAAACGTTCCGAAGCCCAATCGCCCCGTCGGCTTCGCATTACCAGTGCCTGCAGCCGAGATACGTTTGCTCGGAACACAAGTCGCCTGGTGCTCGTTGGCCGCTGTTGGCAGCACGCGGTATTATGGGCTAAACTCGCACTGCTAGTGCTGTGTTCACGATACAGCAGTGTTGCAATCCCATTCCATTCGAGATCGTGTGGCGGAGTAGAGGCAGCACACACATCACCGTAAATCGAGGGATTTTTTTTTTTTTTTTTTTTTTTTTGAAAAGGGACATTTCTATGGTATCTTAGCTCGCTCTGTTCCGAGCATGACAAGGGCGCTGTAGTAGAATTATCCACCCGCTCAGGCAGGAGGGAGGGGGGGGGGGAGAGGTGGAGGCAAAATTGTTACACTATCAAAAGCTCGTACCTGTTTCATTACGAAGTGAGCATGATGAAAGGGGAAACTGTACATAGGGAAAGCAGATACGTAATATTTAACGTTGTTGAATATTTGGAGGGAAGTTAGCTACTCGTACAAATCGCACCAGCGACTGCAGTAATATAAGACGGATAAGGCGGAAGGGAAATACAAATTATGAAGTACGAAGAAGGGTAGTGTGGACTGAGTGAGTACTGTCATTTTTTGTAATATTTTTTTAATTTATTCTCTTGATTTCGCTTGAGTTTGTTGGTTTGGTCAGTCGGTCGTTAGTAATAAACAACTGCTAGATAGATTACAACTGATTTTCTGCATGTTGTCGTTGGATCGGCTACCTTGTTTGCAGGAGTGGCCCAAGACAAAATTTTCACCTGGGCGAGATGGAATTTTGGCTCCCCCTACTTTCCACATTCCTCCAATATAAATCATAACCATGTTATATATTTACGGTTTTAATGACGAAGAATAATAACCTTATTTTAAAAATACTAATGCTTTTAAAGAACACATGTATTGTAGGTATATGTTTATTTTATACCTACATAATGACATCAAAACAACAATAATCTCCTAGCTTAGATAATTTTGCAATATACTTATTAAGTTATTCAGCAGTAGCTTCAATTAATTCTTGTCAATAATGAATTCAACTCTTTGTAAAACAAATAGCCACGCAGCCGGTAGAGGCACATAGTGGTTCGGACCCCTCTTTAAATTGTAGATTGTCTGTCTCTGTTTGCTTTTCTGTTCATAAAGTGGACTAAAAAATAAACTCAGGCTTAGGATTTGGCTCTAATCAAGGAGGATGCCTCTGTTTGGCGTCCTGGGTACTCGCCCCATCCTGCTTGTTTCCTGTATGCAAATGTAATTATTCTTGTTCACATTTATCAGTGGAGCGAGGGGGAAAGTTTTTACTAAATATTTTGCAAATTCATAATAATATTGAATATTGTAGATCGGCATTTCTATGTTTATAGTGATTTTGCCAGGTTATCGAATGTTGAATTATCTATATATCCAATAGCATCGCTCTTTTCGTGATCGACGGAAAGTTCGCCGCGGTATTTCAAATTTGTAAAAAATAATATTTTTTTATTAAATAAAACTCTCCTATAGCCTTATTTTTCAGTAAAAGGTGTTCGTAACTTAGGTTACCAATACATTTAAAAACAAATAGTGAGTATTTGGGAGGGTTATAAAACACTTCTTCTGGACGCGATGCTGAAGTGTGCACACCCATAAAATCAGACCACGAGCCGCCACTGCTGACTAGTACGGTAACAAGTATCGTGTGAGGTGAAAACACAACTAGTCCAAATTCAAGTGGAAAATCCAGCAGGTAAACTAGCCTCAGGCGTATTACTATTATTTTGGGGCCGAGTCGAAGTTTGCTATTCAAAAGCAAGAACTCGTGGATTCCCTGCTGATAACCATCTAACATGGAAGCTCATTGTTTCTTCAGCCATTTATTGCGTTTCTTGTACAGGAAGTTGTTCTCTTCCTTCTTAGAAAGAGTCAGAAAAAGTGTTGTGATGAAGGTAATCTTCTACATGGTCACGATGTAGAGGTTGTATTTTACTGCAATCAAAAACTTCACTGAACACCATGAACATAGCACGTTATGTTATTCATAATTATGATTATTCCGTTTTTGTATTCATTATATGTGCCTTCGCTGTGAACAGATGCAGTTGTGTTCTCAGACTGTAATATTGTGTAAGGGTTCTTGTGTGAAATCGTCAATGGACAATTTACTACTGTGTAGTATGCAATTTCAAGGGCATGCTAAGGTCATTTAGAACAAAAATGAAGCGGAATGTTTCAATTGAACCGCAGTAAAGGCTGAATTGAATGCCTTTGTGTTCTTTTAATTGGGCTTGCCAGTGCTGAAGTTTCAAAATTGTAAATAGATTACGTTTGATCTACAACCCACTTTTGATCGAAGCGTGTACAATTACTCCCGTAAAAAGAACGCCCTGTCAGGGCTATAGGTGGCGGTCCTGGATATAATCAGTTGCTTTCAGTGCAAAGAATCATAAATTCTATGGTAAATATAATCTATGGAAGATGTTTCACTACCACAGATCATTCTACTTTGTTATCAGTGACGTCATTTCTCCATATGCCTTACAATTTTTCCACTACTATAAACAGCCATATAATTACCCTATTTAATTACCATTATATTCTACACGCATTATACATATATTATTATGTATTATGTACAGTGTCTCCCAAAAGTTTTAGGACAACGACATTTTAAACTAGGCAACCCAATTTACACAAGGCGTTGGTGGGTTGCGTGTAGAGTTAGGCTCAGTTTCAGGGTTGCCACATGCACAATAGATATTTACGAAATACGCAAATAAATAAATCTAAGTATTATTTTATAAAACTAGAAAAAATATCAGTATTACATTTAATGCAAATGAGAAATACTTTCTGAAAGAAAGAAAATTGATTTTGTAGTACTTCATTGCTGATGAGTCTACACAAAGAAAAGAGGAGAGAGAAAACGGAAGGGGACAAAAGAGAGGAGAACAGAGAAAGGGGAAGAGGAAAAGTAAAGGAGGGAAGAAAATAGAGGACAGAAGTGGATAGGAGAAGTAATGAGGAGAAAGGAAAAAGATTTGTGGAGAGATGAGGAAAATGGAACAAGAGGATATACGAGGATGAAAACGAGATGAGAGAAGAGGAGAGGAGAGGAGGAGACGAAAAGAGGGAAGTGGAGAGTAGAGCAAAAGAGAGAAAAAGAGAAGAACGATAAGAAAAGTATAGTGGAGTCGGAAATCGAAGACAGGAGAGAAGATAAGAGGAGTGGAGAAGAGTGGAAAGGAGACAAGATGCGAGAAAAGTAGGGAAGGCGATATGAGATATAAGCAGAGGAGAAGGAGGGGGAGAAGAAGGAGAAGAGAAGAACTGAAGGGACTGGAGACGAGAGGAGAGAAAAGGTAGTTGCCGAAAATATCGTCTCAGCGTCAGGAATTGATGCATTAATCAAATTATCAACATGAAACATTCAATAACATTGAATGTATTAGATCGGTGCGAAATCTCTTTTGGCTGAGTTAAGAGCAAGAAAAAAAAATCCACTCAAGATCTTTGATTTTACTTGCAATGATATCACTAAAAGCATGAATGTAATTTTAATATTTATAAGAATTATCCAATTCTTCTCCACTTATAGGTTCGTTGAAATGCAGATTTTGTAATTTAATATTTCCCTTCCCCCCATCGTTAATTCCAAACTGAATCATTCAGTTTCACACGGCGTGGACAATGAACACAATGGGATATGTCTAAAACGTACGAAAATTTTCTGCCACCGGAGGGGTTTGAACCTACGACCATCAGGTCGACAATCCTTAACGTTAACCGATACCCTACAAGCTTTCGCTCCTGAAAGCAGGTAGAAGGAGCTGACCAATGTGAAATGTAGATGCAACTCTCCTCCTACATGTAATGTGCAAAGAATACTTGTTTGTAACAAAGAAAACGAAGGTAGTACGACTCGGCGAAAACATTTAATGGAGAATTGCACATGTTGAAAACTTTTCATTCGATATTTGCGGAGGTATCCTTGCATTGAACTCGAGTGGGAAAATGGGTAAAATTAGTATGTCCTGAATTGCCAAAAATATAAATAGTATTTTATTAATATTTGTCAATGTCTTTGACGCAGTACACAATTATCGTTAGAGTATCATAATTCACGACTTTATGAATGAAAATATCCCTTTGAACCAGGGACGAATCTGAGATATGTTCCTGGGGAAGGGTGGTCCGAACTAAGTGTCTCAGGAATAATAATAATAGTAATGTTTAAATTAAATAATTATAATAAATCAAACTAATACTAATTACAATACATAAAGAAATTTTACTACTTGGTAAGTCTTTCGAGGAGTCCTGACCCCTGGACACCCCTAAATACTTCCTTCCTGTTCTTCCAAACCGTATGATCCCAATATAATCCTTGTCTTACAATAAGTTCAGAGGAAATTATATAACAACGGCTAAACGAATAAATATTTCATTATTTAATTTTAGTGCTTGATAAATCTTTCGGGGGGGGGGGGGTCCGGACCTCCTGTACCTCTCCCTAAGTACGTCCTTGCTTTGAACGTGTGTCAATTATTATATATATATATATATATATATATATAAATTCCAGATGCAGAACAATGTGACCACTTTACTCTGCTATTACAAATAATGTCACCATGCTCTTCATTAAGAAAAGGAGAATTAAAAAAAGAACACCTCGTAAGGAGAATCGAACCTGCAACGACTAGCAGTCCAATCGAGAAGCTGACCAATGTGAAATGTAGATGCAGACTGTTCTGGACACGAGACTGTAAACAATCATTTTGTCTGTTGCTGTATCACAGGAAGAGAACATCGTCCTGCAATGTTGAAGCCTCTAGATATTTGCCATTAATAATGTCTAATCACAATAATGAGTTAGAAGAAATATTGGATTTTCTCCAACATCAAGTGTGGCCGTGGTGGCTCATTCGGTAACGCGTCTGACTACCATGCTAAAGGTCCCGGGTTCGATCCCCGGCCGGTTCAAGGTATAGGCGGTCAGGGGCGTGGTGCTGATCACATCACCTCTACTCACGACCGGAACAAGAAAGTGTGGGGCGTTACCTCCACAGCCCTATACGCCTTCATGGCGTGGTGCTAAGCACAGGGGAGCACTTTACCTTTTTTTACCTTTTTTACCAACTGAGTAATGTGATCTCGCCACTGAAGTTCCCGGATTCGAATCCCTCCCCGCATGAGGGGGGGGGGTTGTTCTTTATCAGTATCGCTTCATCAATTTCATCTAATCATGACTCATCCTCATCGCCGTGACTAGCCAAAAATAACAGAAAACCGACGCTCAATAAGAAAAATACAAATTGTATAAAGTCACAATTTGCACATTTTGTACTTTTATTTACTACCTTTAAGTACTTTTCTCTCATTTGCCTAATTGCAACCTTGAGGAAGATTTCATACCATTATTCACTAGGGTTCTGCATGTGCAAATGAGTGAGAAAGGATTACAGACCTCCCCTGGAATGTAATGATTATGCGAATAATATTACGTATTTCATAATACATTTAATTTCAATGGAACTGCATTAAATTAATTATTAGAAGACACACACACACACACACGAACATAGACCCACACAATACACGTGTATTGTCACAGTGTATTGACCCCCTCTCCCAAAAAGAAAAAGAAAACCCATCACCATAGGCATGTGCTCCATTTGATGATGAGAGAATTCATACACTTCTAAACGTTACAAGTAACACTGGTCAACAGCCAAAATGCGACATGAGTGATATATACAATTTCTAGTCCATATTGGTCCCCTAAATGCGAAACTGTCGTTAAAAATCGTAATTGACTAATTATAATTGAGTTACAGGGCATTGTTGATTTGAAGAATTTCCTATTATATGGTATTCCATAGCTGTTAAATGTTGAGTTTTTCTTATCTTATCTTTGTTTATTTGTTGTAAGGAAAGGGGGAAATGTTCAAGACCAGCCACAAAATATCTTTATTCATTGTTTTGTGAGGTGTCCATTTGTGCAGACATGATTGTGGCTTTATAAAACTAGGTTGTGTGATTGCATTTATCGAAGATCGTATTTGCGTATTACGTGGTTCGTTTAGGGCAAGGTTGGCATTTAATTATATTTCTGAGTGATTTGGTAAAAAATGCCACGTAAATGCATTAACAATGCTAACAATTTTTGTTATGTTTGTGGTCAAATTGTGTTTTCTGGACAGCGGAGAAATATTACCCCTGCTGGAAGAACAGCCTACAATTTGTATTTCGGTAAATACTGCAATTTAGAGATGAAGATAAGACTTGGGCTCCACATTTCTGCTGTAAGACCTGCTACACGAATCTGCTGGACTGGTTGAATCACAGAAGACCATCGATGCCATTTGCTATTCCCATGATTTGGTTGGAGCCCACTAATCATACAGACGATTGTTTCTTTGTATGGTTCCATCAATAAACGTATGTCCAATACTAAAAAGAAGACAATTGTATTTCCAAATATTCGTTCTGCTACTCGTCCTGTGGCACATAGTACTGAACTACCTGTTCCAACACCCCCTGAATCCTATTCCGTAGACTCACAAGACAAACCGTACGATCCACAACCTTCCACATCTACAGATCCAGACTTTGCAGGTGATGTTAAACTTACAGAACAGCACAAGGTTAGCCAGAGTGAAATGAATGATTTAGTGAGAGATCTTGAACTTTCAAAAGCCAAGGCAGAGCTAATAGCCTCCAGACTTCAACAATGGAATTTTCTGGCTAGTAATGTGAAGGTGTCATTTTATCGTGACCGTCAGAAAAAGTTGGAAGAATACTTTTCTACCGTAGGAGATCTGATATACTGCAGTGATATTAATGGTTTATCGGGAGCTATGGGCATTAAGCACACCTGTGAGGAGTGGCGGTTGTTTATAGATGCATCGGTATTAAGTCTAAAAGCTGTACTGCTTCATAACAGCAATCAATTGCCGTCAATCCCTATTGGTTACTCTGTGCAAAAGAAAGAATTGTAGTATGATAGCCTAAAATTCCTCCTTCAATCAATTAAATACAACAACTACAAATGGAAAATATGTGCAGATTTGAAAGTCATTGCTATTTTAACTGGACTCCAACAAGGCTATACCAAATATTGCTGTTTCCTCTGCGAATGGAATAGCAGAGACAGAGCTTCTCATTTCATTAAAAAGGATTAGCCATTACGTCAAAGTATGGAAACTGGAAATATGAATGTACAAAATGAACCTCTCGTTGAATCTGAAAATATTATACTTCCTGCACTTCATATAAAGCTTGGACTGATCAAAAACTTTGAAAAAAATTGGATCAAACCTCTTTGGCATTCAAATATCTACTTAACAAATTTCCAAAAATCAGTGAACAGAAGATCAAGGAAGGAATTTTTGTGGGCCCTCAAATTCGTCAACTTCACCACGACGAGATCTTCGAACACCTGCTAAGTGATGTTGAGAAACGTACATGGAGTTCTTTCAGAGAAGTCTCAAACAATTTCTTGGGAAACAAACGTGCTGAAGACTATGAAAAACTTGTAAATAATTTGGTTTCATCCTATCAAAAAATGGGTTGCAATATGTCCCTTAAATTGCATTTTCTACTCTCATCTCAATTTCTTCCCGAAAAGTTGTGGGGAGGTAAGCGATGAACACGGTGAGCGTTTCCACCAACAAATATCTATAATGGAGAAAATATACCAAGGGAAATGGAGTAGAGGAATGCTTGCCGACTATTGCTGGACAGTAACCAGGGATGATCCTGAACTTCACTACAAGAGGGAAGCAAAGAGGAAGCGGATTTAATCCCACGTAAGTAGTAAAGAACAAACCATACAGTAGCATAGTATAAAATATTTATTTTGTGATTAATGTAAAAACTTTGATTCATGAATTTACTTGGAAAAGGCAAATGTAAATGTACCCATGTTTTGTACTGTTCATATAATACAGTTATAGAGTCAAAGTCACATGCACACCAAGCATACGTCATTCCACTACGTTACAACATTGGGAAACACGACTTTTCGACAATAACTCGTATAATTCTTAAACCTTAAGTCGAGTGGCATTTTCATTGTCAGTTTCGTGTTCAGCATCATGGATTGATAAAGAAAAGTGAATTTTCATCCATGTCGCAAAAAAAAAGTTAAAATTTGTTGACCAGTGTAATCGTCGACCGGCTGATGTCCCGGGAACACTTCCTTGCACGAAAATAACAGTGTGCACAAAATTTAAGACTGAACGGTTACTAAAGTAATAGAAATCTGCATTCGTATTTCCATTAGTCGTTCACTATTCGTAAATGTTGTGGCCACAGTATTTTTGTAGTTTCGCGATTTTTTAGACCCTTTTTCTACCTCTCTAGGTTAATCGTGACGGCGAGGATAAGTGATGAATGGGTAAAAGTATAAGCATAAAGGAAAACTCACAAAACGCATCCATGCATTATAGCTAATTCGAAGCTATGATCCTAAGGCAGGTACACTCTGCCCCAAAGCCTGCTATGCCAACAAAGTAATTACTGTATTTTATATTTGGTAATCTAATCTTCAGTTTTTTTAAGGTTTGATTTGGTTTATTTTTCTGCCACTTTTGACTAATCGAGATGATGAGGGTGAGCGATGATATAATGAAATTGATGAAGCGACACTCACAATGAACACCCATGCCAAGGCCGAGATTCGAACCCGGAACCCATGGTGTTGTAGGGCCCTGTGCTAACGCCACGGAGGCCGGAATATTTTTAACGTATAGGAGAAATTCCTCCCTTGACATTGAACTAAGAACAGTTCGTAAAATTTATGATATTTTAAATTTTGAAGAAACAATTGGGATATTCTCTTAACAATTTCTTCTCTTAACCTTCACATAATTAAGATCGATTGCACTAAGGACAGACAGCGGAGAGCATAAATTAGTATGTGATTTAAGGAATAATTAAGCACACGATGATGATGGAAAATAATTAATGACCATAATGAGGAATATCGTTTCTCGATCAGGAAGAGAAAGTGAAAAACGCAAGAACCCAATAACTGATTGATTAGTTTGTTTTATTTTACTCAGCTTTTCTGCCAATTTGGGATAATCACAAAAATGAGGAGGAGAGGTGGTGGAATTTGTGAATCACAAACATAGATGGAAATGACACAGCTGAGTGGCTGAGTGTCCAGACACCAGAGCTTAGTTAGTCTGCATAATGCAGTTAAGGGACACAATGACGTAAGCATTCGTAGAATAGATTTGTATACAAATACCGGAAAGCGCGAGCTAAGCTATTGCGCATTCTGTGACCTTATTTTATCATTACTTCTGAGAAACCTCTAGCACCATAAACACGGCTGCAACTAGTTTTTTCCATCAGAAAAATTGCGAGGTAGGGGTTTAACACAAACTTCCAGACAATATCCAAAGAATACTGTCACATATGAAGAATATTAAACATTTTTTATTTTGTCGTATCTTCAACAAGAGTAGGGACGCTAGTCATGCCTGTTTCTTTTTATCCATCTTTAATTTATATCTTGCTAATCTGGTTTATTCCCATTACAGCAATTAATCGATGGGAACAATTAAAATACGTCCAATTTAAAAACAAATAGGCGTCGGCGCCATCGGGCACGCACACAAACCCACAGAGGAAAGGACACAAAATTCTTCCATAAACTATTGAGCTAATGTCTGATTAGACTCGCAGAGAAAACTTCCAGGAAATAAGTTTACGTGACTATAGCCTACCAACACCTCAGGCTCAGTGCCTCACGGTACGGTGGCCTTATCTGCAACATCTTCCTCCCTTCACTCTCTTATCAAAATACTGGAGTAATGAAGTGTTTCCAACTCCCTTCTGTAAGAGGAAGAGGCCTTTTAAATCAATCCTTCTGTCGCGCGGTTACGGTAAGTTGTTGACGTCAGTCCAGGGTAGCACCAATCCCTCGGCGTTCTATGATCTTCCAAGGCTCGCTGACTGGGCTTTGGTAGAAATGTTGTAGGCTTTGTGAAAATAATCTGACTATAACATTTGTCTGAAACAGTCTCGGAGCAGAAACGGCTAATTCATCTCAACAATGCTTATGCAACAATCGATCATCAGTGAAACCTCTAGACTGTCAAAGAACGGTCAAGGTTGATACAAAAGGCCCTAGACTTCCAAGGGAAACACCCGCTACCCTTGACCCTTTCAACAAAGCAACCGGATTTGCAGCTTCTGCCGGGACTTGTCACGGTGAGACGACACTTATCTTCACTTCCTCGCCTCATGAGTACACTTATTTTCCTCGTCTCTGAGCATTTCAAACACTTAGCAGTTAGCACACACACAATTGGATGCTTCACAACACGTAGCTCCAACAAGTTAACAGTGTAGTATTTATCTTCCTAAACGCACGGCCATGAAAATTGGCGGCTGGGCAGAATTGCGCTGTTGCCACATCTGGGAGAAGCAAAGCGAGAGCGGGACAAAAGTCGCTGATTCCCGCGCACCGCGTGGCAACGTCAACCGGGCTGCGTTGCCTAGTTCGAGCGTCAGACCGACCTCTCTCTAGGGCACATTTGTTTCATCCCTAACCTTTCGAGCAAATACTGTCAGTTTGTATGACATGGATTACAAAGATCAACTCTACAAGAGATCTTTCTTTCTCTTAAACCTTCGATCACACGGGGTTGTGCTCCGACGTGGCAACAGCGCGAACTTCTGCTACCCGCCTAATTTCATGGCCGTGCGTTTAGTCTTCATTAATGTTGTCAGAGTATTAGCAAGAATCCGCAAGGACTCCCATTCGATAAGGAAGGGTACTGATACGAGATTGAGACCCACACAGGCTTGTAATCGAGACGAGAGCGAAGCAAGTCTCAGTGTCAAGACTTGCTACCCGAGACTTTCGGTGTCCTTCAAGACTTTGATACCATATTGAAAAATTTACATAGTGAAATTTACTTCGTGACTTCTTCTGACATACCAAGTATATATCTACCATATTATTAACAGATACGTCATATCTTTTGTTCACAGTAATTGAAAAGTCAATTGTGAACATGTGCTGCGTGGTTGCATACACCTTCAGGATAAAATCTCGTTTTTCGAGGACTGGTAGCGTCGAAATGAGGAGTCAAACAGAAAAAGTTATCAGTGTATTGTATTCTTGTTATTTTAGTCGCATTTCTTCTATTTATTGGCTAACCGCAACAATGAGGATTAGTGATGATGAGATGAAACTAATGAAGGGCCACCCACAAAGATAACATCCATTTTCAGGCCGGACTGGAATCCAGGAACGTCGGTGTTGAGCTCGAAAATCTATCGCACAACGCTCTTGGCCACCGAGCCGGGACAAAAAGGACATTAAGAAATATTGTTTGCCTTAATGCCTCCTATACGCTGTGAAAGTGTCTGTGGTTACCCGTTGTTATTATATATATATACACACACACACACACACACACACACACACACACACACACACGAGGTTTATTTTTTAATTAGGGGGCTGTTTTGATATAAAACAAAAATATACAAAGGAAGAAATTTAATTATGTACCTCTGTGGCAGTTCATATGTACAGTCAGCTACTTTCAACGTAGTTCTCATCGTTGTTGAGACACTTGTAGCGGTACATGTGCTTTTGTTGACCCTCATCACAGAAATCTGTCGCCAGGTTAGACAGCCAATCCGTCTCGGCCTGTTTTATCATCGACGCTGTTGAATCGCTTCCCAACGAGGAAAGTCTTCAAGTGGAGGAATAGGTGATAATCGCTAGGGGCGAGATCCGGACTGTATGGAGGGTGGTCCATCCGCTCCCAGCCAAATGAGTCATTGAGCGACTGTGTGGCAGCTGAAGTGTGTGGCCATGCGTTGTCGTGCAGCAACATGATGCCGGAAGACATCATTCCTCGTCGTTTATTGTGTATTGTTCGGCAACGTTTCTTGAGAACGTTGCAATACATGGCTGCATTAACTATTTGTCCATACGGCAGAAACTCAAACAGAAGCACCCCGAACCTGTCCCAGAAGACAGGAGATTCAACTTGAGAAATAGCGACACCTGTGATAACTGTGGTGAATTGGACACACCCGAACATAAGGTGTTAAAGTGTAAGGAACACGCCTCAAGATATGTGAGTGAACTTAGACGTAACCTAGGCCAGTTCAATAAGGAGACCATTTTTGACAGCCAAATTAAGTTTAACATTCTAAACAAACTAGCTGCTGAAATTTCATATATGGAAGAACTTAATTATAGTGTCAGATCCTCATCTCAACAAAATCAAGTTTCGTCTGTTCCTACATATGTGAGAACAATCAATATTAGATCAATGACAAGGAGATCACCCAGGGCAGAATCCCCTGAACAGTGTTAGACTAGATTTTATGAAGAGGGGTCCCTCTTCCATAAACAGACGGAAATTTTATATTACGTCAAGTAGATCAAAGTGGAATCGGTGGCTACCGGACTATTTGGCCCCGAGACAATAACGGAACTAAGTGATCTTGAGTGATAAGTCTGGATTTGGTCAAGATGCACAGGAGGAAATTTGCAGTTACACTAAAGACAGTTCAGGTACTAAAACGTAATGAAGCATGCTTCCATGGAAGTCGTTATGCAACATGATAACAATGTCCACTCGCCTTCAACGTTGACAGTTTTTGCTTGTTTTTCTTACAGCGCCGGCACTCACGAATGAACATTAACCACGACAGTTTGAAGGTCACTAGAAGACGAAGTACACCTTTTTTGTCACATTTCTCCACCAAGAACAACAGAATAGTTAACAGATGTTATAGAGTAATTATCTAACTACAAAGAGACATTTGGTACTTAGTTTTCATGGTATTATGAAACAGGCTTGAACAAATGTATTATACGTAGGTGGAGAAGGCATTGAAGGAGGAGATTTGCAGTGGAAAGGAGGTGCTGACGGTTGCTTGAAAGGAGCTACCCTGTCTCCTGAAATACTAGAAATAACGGCCCACTTATCCCATGAGTTAGGTCTCCTGCCTTTGGTGCGAGCGGTTCCGAGCTTAATTCCGCAGTGGGAGCTCCAAAACTTCGAGGATGCCGACATCATGAAGACAATTAGATACACACTTTAAAACAATAGTAGACGACTCGGGACTTGAAAGACAGAAAATACGGGCTATGGGACTTGATGCGTTCACAATAAATATGAAAAAAATAGTAATATTATACATGCGCGCGCATAGAGGGTATTCCACCCTACCTCGGCTCCTGAATTTCATTTCAAACTAATGGAAGAATTTCAGTGCAATTTGACACGGAGATACCTTAGTGTATGAGAAGCATTGTGATCTTATAGCAAGTGTTGAAAGTTTTTGCACCTAACATAAAGACAGTCTGGACATGCCTCTCCACATTACGGAAGATATTCACAAATACCTCGGGAGTCAAGGTTCAATTTCCCACCAAATGTTTTCTTTCAGTTCTATGGGAGTCCATGGCTTTTTGTCATACACTTTTTCTTTCAGCATTTAACTTAGGAAGTACATGTGGGATGAGATCAGGCGACCTTGGTGGCCAAAGCCCTTTAGTTTGAGTTTATATTTAAGTTCACTTTACGCACAGAAAGGCAAGTACTATACCGCGTTTGTTACAACCTGTCCCGGTTCCCGCGCTAGTTGCTCCCTGGCTTTTCTCGGTGCTGGGGAAAGTCAAAGCCAGGCAGCCAATTAAAATACGCAACGTCGCAACAGCGTCTACGTAAGCGCCTCTCTTCTGGCTTCCATTCGCTCCTCGCTGCCCAGCAGACGATATTTTCCTCGTTTCTCATTGGCACCGAAACTGGCGAGCGCTCCCTAGCGCGGGAAAGGAGACAGGTTGTAACAAACGCGGTATACAGCGGGAACCGAACCACTGTGCAATCTACCTCCACCAGTTATCGAACCCGGGATCTCTTGATTACAAGGTGACCAAAGTCCTTTAGCAACGACACGATGAGCTGCGGCGGAGTTTCTCGTCATTCAACTGATTCACAAACTCATTTCCACCGAGACTGCGGTGTCCACTCTTGTATAGAAGAAGATGACAGCACATGGACACCAGAATCAAAGACGGCTGGAGCGTGGTGCTGATCATATCACTTCCAGAAATGTCCAGGATTGTTGTATATCCAACATATTCCTTCATGGCATGTTACATTATTTATCCTGTATGTACACTCACTGCCATTTCTTGGTTGTAATAATCCCTATGACTCTGAATGGGGTCGTCGTAACACAGAAATTACATACTTCACGGTATAGACTCATGGTTGAACTGGTATTTATTTGACCGTCAGATAAGACATTGAAAGCAATAGTACTTGACGGAAACAAAAACAGGTACTCCATCAGGGTGAAGTTGTTGGCAATGCCCATTCTCTCTCAAATCATCCACGTGCCACCATGCTGGATATACGTAGAAATTTTCAACGAAAAATACAGGCTCGACCAGGACTCGAACCCGGGATACCGAGCCGGCCTGGTATCGCCTGAGTTTTCGCTATCGGTGTTTTATCTGCGTGGAATCGTCTCTGCCAGTGCTACCTCAACGGGATATGTTGCAGTTGAAACGCAGTAGACTTCGACGTTGCCTGGTTCCTTCCAGCGTAGAGATGTTAATTATTGTAGATTAGGCACACACAGGAGATGTACTACTTAGAAATTTTCATCGATAAATGCAGGCTGGACCAGGACTCGAACCCTGCATTTTTCGCTGGAAATTTCTACGTAGTACATATCCTGTGTGTGCCTAATTAACAATACTGGTCTTTAGTGCTTTTGGATTATAGAAACGCCTGTTTTGTATCTTCATAGGAAGATCTTTCTTGCCTTAGTTGATAACACAGTATGAACGTATCCAACGGAACAAAGAAATGTCAATAGCGGCCGCTACTGTGTGTCGCGTGATTGGACACCAACAGGATAGAAAATGTTGATTTTCTATGGCTCGTAGCGTACACATAAGTCCATATCTAGCATAAAAATGTTTCTTTGTGTTTTCAGGTGGCTGCATGGAGTGCTTCTAGTGACCCTGTGGCTGTCTCTGTCTGGAGTGGAGAGCCAGAGGGGGTTTCTGAACGCTATAGCCAGAGCTCGAAACCCGTCGGATGCATTTCGACTCGTAATGCTGGAGCTGATTGGGAGAAGCGCAGAGAACTCAAGAAACCTAAGAGTGGCTCACGTGCAGAAGGTAAAAAGTCATTTTGAGAATGTTGTTTGTAGTACAGTTCCTCTGTTTGTGGTTACACTTTAGTACGCAGAAAAAGAAAAGCTTGTTAGACATAATTCTCTGGATGTTAGTGACAATGGTTCTACATTAGAATTCAATGTTAATTTTAACATTATCCATTGTCTGGTGCTTCAAACTATACTTATTATAACACTATTTTTCGAGAGAGCATCTCTTCTCTCGTTTCCAGGAAAACAAATTTAGATATTTTAGTCTGTGTTTGGAATCGAACTTACGACTTTTACTACAAATCCGGTTCTCTAACCAACTACACGGTGCGAATAACTTGTACATTATTCGTGTTTTTTATTCGGGGTCACAGATATCGATAAAAATAATACGTTGGAAAATTGTTACTGGAAAATAATACTGCTATCCATTAACCTTCACTGCATAACACGAAAACATGAGCCAATCAATAAAAGTTAATCTTGTATACATACGAAGTTTGTACGGCAATGCAATCTGGCAAAATTTCGGCAGGAGAGCGGATAAAATGGCGCTGAACAATGCCCGGCTACGACAATGATGGTTATTATTATTTTGTTACTTTCCTGCCTCTTTAATGCAAATAGCGACAATGACGATGAATGATGATTACGTACTTTGTTTTTAGTCTATCTTATGTACAGTAAGGCTAATCGGGACTGGACCTACAGTTTAAAGTGGATCCCAACCAGTATGTGCCCCCTCAAGGTATCGAACCCGGCAACCAAGAACGTATTTATAGGGGGTTCAGGGGGTCCGGACCCCTCCGTGAGAGTTACTAAGTTCGAAATGAATCAATAAAAATACTTGCTTTTTGTTGTATATTGTTGTTGATTTATTTCCGCTGATTTTGCCTAGTAGTAAGGAATAAATTATGATTTTGCAGCCTTGCCTTGACAGTGTCTGCGAAAATTTATGCGTAACGTTCCTAATATATAATAATACAAAAATAATGTTCAGGGACTTTACTTTATCAGTTGGGCCTATCAATCATTTAGGTATTCAATAAATAATCAATTAAAATTTCAATAGTTATCTATTTGGTAAGACAGCAGTTTTTACACAAATTTTAGTTACCTTAATTAGGCAAAAGCTAGATAATGAATACCTGCTGTTAAATCTCTTTTCTTATGTGTGACCTTATTACCTGTTCATAACAATAACAATTATTATAATAAACGTAATTATCTTATTAACATGTTAATAATAAACTTTTTAAAAAATAATAATAATAATAATTATTATTATTATTATTATTATTATTACATGTGAAACACTTTCTTCGAACCCCTTCCGAAATATAGTTCTGGATATGTAGTTGCCGGACCCTTTGATTACAAGGGACGACGTTACCACTATGCTACCGGGAGGGTAGGGGTGAATACGTGATTTCGTAGCTAAAATTAGGCTCGAATGAATGTTTGGTTATGTCTTTCTGAATGGTGATAATGCGATTTCTATTTAACAGAGGCTCCAATTGGCACGGCCCAATGAGGAACCATTCTTCTGCAACGTCACAGGCTTCAGGTCACCGGAGAGGCCGAAGAGCGTCCACCAGCTGAGGCCGGGGGACATCGACGTCATTGCCGCCATGGGCGACAGCCTCACCGCTGGCAACGGGGCGGCGGCCACTCAGGTGTTTCAAGTGTTCGTGGAGAACAGAGGGATCTCTTGGTCCATTGGTAAGATGACAGAACTCACAAAGGATCATGTATTTCTAGCATTTCCATGAGCAGCTGTATGAGCTTACTATAGGGCATATTGCAATATGCTCCTACAATTTTGGTGGCCATACACATGTCCAAAGTGTAATCATTTCTAAACTAGCTAACTAAACTAAATTAAACTAAACTAAATCATAAAACTATTGTTCTTTAATTGCAAACAATTGATTTTAAATCAGTTATGCTGTTTTTAGTTACACAGTGATGAAAGCTTGGAATAACCACAAAAATAATTTATCGTAACCGAATATTTGTTTAAATAGGTTGACAAAGAACCAAATTTGGTTGATCACCAGAACCAAATTTGTTTAGTAATCGTATATGTTTTTTTTAGTTACCAAACAATAGTCAAAACTATTTCTGTTTCTGGTTGTTACCTAAACGATTCGCCTAACTTGTTTTATTCATTGAAGCAAATCTGTGTAATTGTTTATTAGTTACGGATTTACTTCTTATATTGTTATGGTCTTGCTACCTTATTCATAGTTTTTGCAAATATTACATACCATCGTACTTATAATATGTGTAGGTAAAAAATTTGGTCCCTGCAGTTATAAAGGATGCAAAGTTAATAATGAAAGTATAACTGCAACCTTGTTGCAAACAAAAAATAATAACAACATGTGAATCGCTGTTTGTAAGGATAAATAAATACTTAAATGGCCGTGTGTTTTTGGATTACGTAAACATGTCACCCAATCTTAATAAGCACTGCAACCCACACTCAATTCTAGTTCACAGATACTGGTGCCACCTATGAAGCTGGTAAATAGAAATTTTACTTGCAGTCAACCTACCCTTGGAGCCACTGGCGGATTAAGCGGGAGGGGTACGGGGGCTAAGAAGGATGACTAAGTATTGTAAAAAAAAAAACTATTGGTAGCAAATTAGTACAACCAATAAGGAAATGTTAGAGCAATCCTATTTCAGATAGTAAAGAAATAAAATGAAGGGTAGTACAAATCCATGAATCGGGACTATAGGACTAGACATTAAATAAGTCGATACCGGAAATCGAATCCGGAACTTGTTGGTTACGAGACAATAACGTCAACTGATGAGCACAAAGCGAGAGCATTCTAAGTCTAATATTTCCTATGATAGCGACAGTCTTGCCCGAGTAATTGAATTATTCGTTTGTGCAATCGTTGTTAGTACAAATAACACAGAACTACTTCTATTTCACAAAGATCTACTAATGCTATCTCACATTGTAATCCAAAGGTCCTTGGGTTCGTTTCCTGGTGGAGATATATTGTACAGTGGTTCAGATTCCACTTTGAAGGTGCATCTCCAATAAGTTGCCCACAGATTGAACGTAAGATGCATCATTGTAATCATCTTGATGTGAATGTGACATACACTCAGGCTGTTTTTAATATATTGAAACATCTGCACTTTTTATTTCCAGCGTTATCTTGTGCCACCAGCATATTCTGTTCCCCTCCCAGAATAGGAGTGTAGCGGACAAACCCAAGTTTTCCCTATTATGTCTTTTCCCACCACAATCTTCTCAAAAAGTGTGGATTGCGTTTGGTACACCACTTGGTTTCCTACAACGCACTTTCAGGAGCCTACTTACACTGAATCAGCTATAATGATATTTCGAACACTAGTCCAATTGCTCTTCTGCATTGTTAAGCTAGTCCCTTAGTTAATTGTTGCCTTGTTCCTTGCAGGAGGTCAGGGGAACTGGAGGACGTACCTGACGCTCCCGAACATCCTGAAGGAGTTCAACCCTCTCCTGTTTGGATACTCCCAGGGGGATGGGATCTCCAGCGAAAGGGCTTCCCAGTTCAATGTGGGGGAGATAGGGGGAATCTCCAGGGACTTGCTCCACATGGCCAACGTCCTCGTCACGAGGATAAGGGCGGACAAACGAGTAGATTTCTACAACGACTGGAAGGTAAGTTAATCATTACTAGAGCCCGAATTTTCCCCTAATGCCTGTTTTCTTCCTGCGAAGAGATGTGTATCTTTTTAGTGCGAAAGTATTGTTTTAAGGAACTGTAATCATAATATAATATAGCTAATATATAAGATTCTTTATTTCAGAACTACGCCCGGCAGTACAGTAATGTCTAGGAAAAAAATATGGTTTTCAACATCCACATTTAGTTCCAGAAGATAAAGCTTCCTTTCATTCCTTGGTAGCGGGAGAACTTATGGATGGTATCCAGACGAGGCGTAACTGGCCGTCTCGTCTCCATTTTAAAATCGCTGTTTCATTCACGTTTACGTGTGTTTATAAAGACACCCATATTGGTCTCAAAGGCAAGTCTCCTCTCGAGTCTCGAAATACAGGTCACCGCACAAACGTCACTCTTCATAACGCTTGTCTGTTTGACGCCTCGTTTCGACGCTACGAACACTCTAAAAGTGGAATTTTATCCTGAACATATGCACTCACGCAGCACAGGTTTACAATTGCCACTACTTTGCAATTACTGTAAAAAAAAAAATAGGTATCGCACTCGCCTAATGGGCACGATATCCCAAGTACCTGCAAGGGGCGGCAAATGTTACAATCGCATTCCCGGTCCCCGGTGACATATTTTTCATTCCCCGGAACGGGACCAAACGTCACAATAGGCAGGAGGTGCCGTTCGTGCGATTGCAAACGATCCAGGTTGAGTTCGGGTCTCGGGACTGTCTGGTTGCCCAATCAGAGCGGAGACGGAAATTAAATACCTTGAAATATGACACCTTTAAATTTACCTGAGACCTATCGCCTCCAATAGTAAATAAACACAAATAGCATTATACCTGATACACCTGGTGCATGTAAACGTAAATTACAACTCATACGAACAGTACAAATATGTACAAATATATTGTATATGTATATTGGAATAAAAAGAAACATATATAATTGCAATTACAAGTCCGCACTGACTCATACGTGCACTCACTCACTCATTCATTCTCTTGGAGTATTTCAACATGAAAAACACACTTACAAGGTTCTCATTCGTCAACTTGCTCTTTCTTTTGTTAAGATGAAATTGAATTAGGTCGTTAGTCTTTGCTCCTGTGCTCAGTACTATGAAAATGCTCGTCGTCCAAAAACAATTATCAGAATGATAGGTCGGCGTGGTTGAACCTTTTCTTCACATGAAACATACGCATCAGTACGCAAGTATGACATTGTTACCAATTTCTCGGACGAGGGTGCCCGACACTGTGTCCGAGTGGTTAGCACATCGCGCTGCGACGCCAAGGGCCCCGGGTTCGAATCCCGGTCGGGCTTGGTTGTTTGTGAATGTCCATTAATCAATTTCATCATTTCATCACTCATCCCCATCTTCACAAAACGCGAAGTAAAATGAACTAAATCAAACCAAACCAAATCGAACGGGGGTGTTACAGCAAGCCTCTCTCATCCTTTAAAAACAATTACCTCTCTACAGGGTGATGCAATACTTAATTAGTCTCCAGCTGCCGGAACACTTTCTTTAACATCGGCGCGAGCAAAAATTACATTATCACTATACAATAGTGAATACCACACTTGCCCGACCCTGGCCAATTTAAAATACATATTCAACAAATAAAAGACCTTTGAGAAGTTAACAGAAACGACTGGGCGGTTAGTTACACTACCATGGAGCACACTTTAACAAGTTATATGAAAATTAACGTAATAAAAGAAGCATTATCTTTAAATGCAGGTTATCAAAACATTAAGATTAAACATGAAACGACGTGGCTCAGTAAGTTCAGCGGAAGTGCCCACTCGAGCAACATCGCCCGCCGTGCCTCTGCTCGTGAACCGGTGAGTCATCGGGACTCTGCTAGAAGACGCGAAACGCGTAAATTTTCAAGTTACGTAAAGTTGTTAAATTGAAGGAAAATGGAAATCCGTCGCTTAAATACGCTAAAGTTATGGTTTTCAAGTGTGAAGAAGTGCCCATCATCGCTGATGCTTCATCGTTGGATACGGGATACTCTTGCATTGATTAAAACCAGGTATTAAGTATTGAACTGGACCAATACCGTAAGTGCGTATATATTAAGCTAGTGACGCGTCTATTAGCCGAACAGTTAATTACTAAATTTGAAGGGAAGTTAGTGTATTGTGATGAGGATGATGAGCATGAAATTAGATTAGACTGGGCTGATAGGACAACTACACTAGTGAGACTATATGTTATATCAATGGAAATAACCGAGAGCCATATCCGTACAGTGCTTGCGCAGTATGGTGAAATTAAGACCCCTCCGGTGGACGAGCGATATTCGGATGAGCGTATTTATAAAACTCGTACAAGCGAAAATGTTCCTTCGGTCAGTAACCGCGGCAATGGACACTCTTCGGTCATCCTTGGCACTTTCATTCTTCGGGTAGCGTTCTTAACTCGTGGCTTTCACACGTCGAGCGTCTCTCTGGTTGTTCTCATGCGTCTCTCTCTCCGGTCCACTGTTTCCACTCGCGGGCATCTCTCGAGCGTCGGTATAGAATTCTGTCTCTCGGCGTCGATCTGGAATATTCTCTCTCTCTCTCGGGCTTCGGGCATCTCCAAGCGTCGGTACGATCGGGCGCTGGATTTTCGGGCAGTAGCGTCGCGGTGGATGGAGTTTGGCGTCGGTGTTGGCTGGCTTCTATGGCTTGGATCGTCGATGGTTTTGACGTCGACTGGTAGTAGGGTGTCGTTGTGGACTTGAGAACCCGACGTCCCTCCTTCTTTTATCTGTCTAGTCTACGTATGAACTCACGAAACCACTGTATCAGTTCGGCGTCCTCTAGTGAGCGATGTAGATGCATATCGCGTCTCACCGATAACCACACGCTGACGGTGCTCGTAACTCTAAGTTTACTGTAGGCGGTGCTCCGGCACGGAGGTGCTCTCGCAACGAGATTCGCGGTAAACTGTATTGAAAATCCTTAGTTGGAAGGGACGCTAGGATGAGCGTGGCTTGGGTTCCTGCGGAGTAAAATAACCTTAGACCTATTGTTCCAAAATGCGGTCAAGACGCGTCTTCAAGTAGGAGCAGCGGATTAATTGCTCGCCTTGCTGTCGCCTCATTTTGAGAATCAGGATTTTGCCGTGAATCGTCCAAAAAAAACCATTCGCTCTTACTTCGTGGATACTCGATTAATCTCCTTCAAATAAAATCCAGTCCAAATTCCATGTAGATTCGCCGACGGGAAGCTGAGATATATCATAAGGACGATACCGGTGATTGAACCTTATTACTGTGACTCAGAAACGGTCCCTAACTTTCGTTGTCTCGCTTGAATTTCGTTTCCAGAACAAATACTTATGAAACACTCACATGACAAAACCAAATCTCACGCCTTACATAAGTCATATTATGATTAATTATACACAATGAAAAATACTGAAATGTGATTTACATGTCACTGGATACCGTGACATGGGTATACAGGTTGATCTATCAATAATCACGCAGATATCCACTTGCTAACTTTGAAGAAGAGGCATGGTGCAGTTCTGGATATTTATTGATTGATTGAATTTGAAATTTTGGGTGCGCTAGCACTTTGGCTATTTTGCACCCGTTACATTTTACGGGATCCAGCCACTCACCATAACTAAAATATAACACATGTATATTAACTGTAATGTCGGAGGAATAAAATATTCTTACTTGGGTTAAAAGCTGAGGCTGTAAACGGGCACTGAGCACATACAAGGACAAAACAGAACAACACACACACAGCCCCCAGAGGATTATACTGGCCGTAGGTCCAGACGTCAGAGCCTCGTTAGTCTGCACAATGCAGTCCAGGGTGTACTACGTGGAAGTGAGGTTCACAATTGAGTGTACGTATACTACGTGGAAGGTAACCCCTTACACCCCAGTTCTGGATATTAGGAAAGAGACTATTGTACCTCCAGTCTTATCTAAACCTGAGATGACACGTGCCCAACCCTCCAGACCCCGATGTTGTCGACTGTCGTAAGGAGCCCCCCCCTCCCCCCCCCAGGAGTCGGCAGGTGGCTTGTTTCCTTTGATTCTGCACAAATTTTTTCAACTATTTGTTGTTGTGATTTGTACTATTGAGGCACAAATATGCGGCAACGTTTGTGTGCGGAAACATAACTGCAAGCTATTACCCCCCCCCCCTATCCCAGCTAAACATGTGTGGAGCTATGGTTGAGGGTTTAGGATCTATTACAGGGAACAAGTTTCTTTATGAAGAAAAGTACTGTCCACGATGTTCACGAGGGTAAAATAAATTCCATTTGTGTAAATACATTTTTAAAGTATTCTCTCGAACACAAAATCTCGGTCGCGTCTTAGCATATCTCTGAGAATCTGGTCTTTGTCATCCAGTTTGGATCTCGGTCTCGTCTCGTATTTCGATACGAGAGCGAAACTTGTCTCGATACCATTGCTAAGTGAACTTAAAGTGTGTCTCGGAATAGCATGGAAGATATATGAAAGTAGTTGTATTTACAATAGGATGAGCACACTTATAGCGTAGAAAAGAAGAGGTTATTTGATTGAACAGGCCGATTTGCCTATACTTAAAACAATGCCAAGAGGGGCTTATACCCCAATTCTTCAAGTGTGATATGCTCTTAATTTTAAGAATTCTGAATTCTAGTGTAGAAAAGAAGAAGCCTCAACAGCCCGATTTGCCTATACTTAAAACAATGCCAAGTTCCCATAAGATTTTATTGTTTACAGTGTGTTTTTCTGTCAAAATTCCAGGAATCTTGAATTCTAGTGTAGAAATGGTGAGCCCCCCCTCAGATTGATTCTTCCACGTGTATATTGATATAAAGCTCATAGCTCCTGGGTTCTGAGACACAGTAGAGTGTGGTGCATAGCCCCATGGTTTTTATTGCTTTGTAATCAAGAGGCTTCTGGGTTTGAGTCCTGATAAAATGTGAAGCCTCCCCTGATTGCAAAGTGTTAATATTGTTGCTTTGTAAACAAGAGACTCGGGTTTGAGTCTTGATAAAATATGAGATTGAAATACATGTGGCAAAATAATATCTCCACACGTGAGATTTTGAGAATAATTACTGCTAGTTGATATACAACTGATAGCTCCCAGATCTGAAACCTGGTAAAGTGTGTTGTACAACAGCATAATAGAGCAAAATTATTTTATATTGGGGATCACCAGAGCCTAGTTATTGCTGTTGTGTGGGTATAAAAGCACCAGCTCAGCCACTAACTGCTGTTATAATTGTTTTGGCATAGTTCTGTTTTTCGGACCCAGAAATTTTATATAAATAAACAATAAAAATGCCAAAACAAAAATATTGCAATCAGTGTAATAAAAATATATCTAGTTCTAATTGGTCTAGGCACCGGCATATTTGTGACTCTAAGAAATGCAGAAAGGCCACAAAAATGTGTCCAAGATGCCATAAAATATTAAGCAAGGCATATTACAGATGGCACAAGTGTAATTCTTATGTACAGTCATCAACATTGCCCTCACAACTATCTACATCTGGTCTGAAAAGAAAGCATGAAACACCTGTTAATGCTAGACCGGCAAAGCAGCCACGCTATGCACCACCTATCCATAGCAGTTTTAATGGCCAATTAAGGGATCACTGTTTTGTATCAGAGCCAAGATGTGGTATTGAGAATTTTTTGAACAGTATAAATCCTGATGTGCAGGCAATTCTAAATGCACAAAATGGCTCTTATAAGCTGTCCCTCAAATTGTTTACACAATATAAGAAACCAAATGGCACAAAATTTACACAGCCTCACATAACAGAAACTGTACCTGTATATTCAAATGCAAATTCAGACAAAATAATAAGCAGTTTGATAGATCAATTAAATATTAAACACTCTGAATTTGCAGCAAAAGAGTCTGGATGGAGCCAATGCGGATCTCCACACAAGCTCTATGTTAATATTTCTGAATTCAGCCCATTACAAGGATCTACATATCTGCCATTACCTGCCAATATTAAAAACAAAAGAGCCGTGGTTAATATAGAAAATAATGATGAGAAATGCTTTTTGTGGTGTATTTTAGCTGCTTTGTTTCCAGTTTCAAGAAATCCTCAGATAATAAGTTATTACAAACAACATGAGCACGATTTTGATGAGGCAATGGAGGGTTTAGAATATCCAATGTCTGTTCAGAATATTGATAAATTTGAAAAAAAGGCCCGGGATATCAATGGTAAACAATTATCTATTAATGTATTTATTTGTTCCACTGGCCGTGGAAATTGCTTGATAGCACCTCTCAGAATCAGTACATTTGATGATGATTCTGCTGTTCCGATGATCTGCTCTTAATTGAAGGGGGTGGCACATATCATTACACTCTGATACACAGTCTTGAAGCTTTAGTCAGAAAACAATTAGACAAATCTAAGACAATATTCAAGTTGTACCGAAGATGTTTAACTGTATTTGATGGTCAAAAAATGGTGAATAGGGTTCGGGAAGTGAATGCAGAAATTGCTAAAAACAAGTTAATTGAACATTTAAAATACTGTGGCAATCATAAACCTGTTCATATAGTGATGCCAATGCCAAGTGAAAATGCCAAATTCAAAAAATTTGAAGCCTTGTTGGAACACCCAGCATATATAGTCTGTGATTTTGAATCAAATCTCAAACCTCTTGCTTTCTGTAGCCCAGACCCTGGGGAATCTTCAATTACATCATATCAATTACATGAACCTTCCAGCTTTTGTTATATAATTATACGGGATGGTGTAGCTAGTGAACCACACTTATACATGGGACCAAATGCTATCAAAGAATTTGCACATAGAATAGAAAATGAGTGCCATAACATAGCATCTAATGTCTTATTAAAATCAAAACCTATGTTGCCTTTAACAGAGAAACAGATTGAAGATTTCAATAATGCAGAAAAATGCCCGGTATGTGATTCTGAATTTTCAGATATAAATATCAAGGTGAAACACCATTCTCATACAGATGGTAAATTCTTAATGGCCCTGTGTAATAGCTGTAATATTAAGATCCAGAGACCAAAATTTGTCCCCATATTTTGCCATGGTGCATCCAATTATGATTTTCATCATTTGATCAGGTACGAGGGGTTTGACAAGCAGAATTTAAATATTTTAGCTGAAAATGATGAGAAATATATTGCTATTAGCAAGAAAATTGAAGTTAATGGTGTTCCTATTCACTTAAGATTTCTTGATTCATACCGAATTTTATCGGCTAGCCTGGCTACACTGGCTACTCAATTATCTGATGATCAATTCAAAATCACATGTACCATGTTTCCAAATCAGGACCTGAAATTAATTAGGCGGAAGGGTGTATATCCATATGATTATGTTACAGATTTTTCTAAATTTGATGAGTGTTCTCTGCCACCACAACAAGAGTTTTACAGCAAAATCAGAGCATCTGGAATCACTGATGAAGATTATCACCATGCCCAGTTGATGTGGAACAATTTAAAATGCCAGACATTTGGTGATTATCACATGGCATATTTAAAACTTGATGTCACTCTCTTAGCTGATATACTTCAGGCATTCAGAAAATCTTCCATGCAAAATTATAAACTGGATCCAATGTATTTCTACAGTGCCCCAGGCCTAGCATGGTCTGCAATGTTTTTAAACACTAAAATGCAATTGGATCTGATCCAGGATCAGGACATGTATCTGTTTATGGAGCAATGTATAAGAGGAGGCATGGTGCAATGCTCTCAGAGATATGCCAGAGCAAATAACAAATATATTCCTGATTATGATCCAGCACTGTCATCAAATTATATACTGTATGTAGATGCCAACAGCCTCTATGGTTATGCTATGATGGATAAACTGTCATATGCAGGGCTTGAGTGGGTTGAAGATTTCAATATTGAAGATCTTAAGGATTTTGATGACAGTGACTATGGCCTGTTCTTAGAGGTTGATCTGACAATTTCTGATAATTTACACAACATATTTTCTGATCTGCCCCCAATTCCTGAGGTTAAGTGCTCACCTGGCTCTAAACAGAAGAAATTGATGATGACTCTAGAGCCAAAACAGGATTATGTCATATATTACAAAAACCTCCAGTTCCTGATGAATCATGGTGTTCAAGTGAGCAAAGTTGGCAAAGTTTTGAGGTTCAGGCACTCAAGATGGTTGAAACCATATATTGATACAAACATTGATAATATTGATAAGCCTATTTATGTAGGGGCTGTGATATTGGAATTGGCCAAATTACACATGTTAAAATTGTATTATGATGTGTTGAAGCCTTTTTATAAGGATCGTGTAAAACTGATGTACATGGACACAGATAGTTTTGTTCTTGATATTCAGACAGAAGATGTTTATCAAGATATGTCACAGCCTGAATTGCTTGAATATTTTGATAGCAGTGAACATACAAGAATTCAACCCCACAACAAAAAGGTGCCTGGCAAGTTAAAAGATGAGACACTTGGTGATGTTATTGTGGTATTTGCTGGGTTAAGGGCCAAGGTGTACAGTTTTGAAACATGTAGTGGTGTTGTTGCCAAAAAGGCCAAGGGCATTGGCAGAGTAACTGTAGACCAAGAGCTTGAATTTAAAGATTATGAAGATTGTCTCAAATCCCAGAATTTAATCAGAACATCAGAAAATAGAATTCAGAGTGTGGATCACTTGTTGACTTCAAATATTGTAAGAAAAGTGGCTCTGGACCCACATGATGATAAGAGATGCATTTTGTCATGTGGCATACATACTCTACCGTGGGGTCATTGTGATTTGAAAAGTGGGAATCAATGCCTAATTACAGAGCATAATTTGAAATAAATAAACATGCCTATGAACTTATTTGGGTTCAAAAAACAGGCTATTATGGAGCTGCCAACACCAGCACCCTCTTCTGATATAATATCTAAACTGAGTGCTTTGTTAATTATTCATCTGAACAGCATACTTACAGATGTTGATGATGAAACAGGTAAAACATTGTACATATTTAACAATAATTTAAATTATTACCAATTACCTGTAGGTGGTCAATTACAATTTATTACAACCCCTGAGGGTAATGTCAAGATTTCAATAGGGAGAAATATTTATAGAATTAAGCACTCAAACATGGTTTCTGGCACTGTATATACTGTTTCTGCTGGTGACTGCTTATATATTGAGGTCCCTGGATGCTATGACAAGCTTATACCTTTTTTTATAGAATTAAGAATTAGATATTCAATAATAAATAACCACTAAAACAAAATGCCTAATGATATATTTGGCCATACAAGACATGAAGATCACAGTGATGAGATTCTGATGCTTGATGTCAGAGTCAAGAAATTAAGAAGTGATTTACAAGCTTTACAAACCACACTGAATGCCAGTCTTCAACTAGAAATTACAAATTTACAATCACAATGCATGGACCCTCTTCTTAAAATTGATTCTGAACTCAAATTGCTGCTTGAAAAATATACTGACTTGGCCACATTAGATAATTTTCAAAGTTTAGAAGAGGCTGTAGCAGCTCTTGAAGCCAAATTTAAGACCCAGGCTACCAACTCTGAGCAATTGAAACAGCAATTGGAAGAGCAGATAAATAATGTCCAGACACAGCTCCAAACAATTGTCAAAAGCATAAAATCACAAGAAGATTTTGATCTAGTGATTTCCACTCTAAAAGAACAGATTCAATCATTACAGATACCTAATCTGGACCCCTTGAACAATGCCATAGCCGAGGTTAAAGAAAAAATTGAGACACTTGAAAATTTTATGAACAACTTGCCATCTTCTGATGCTTTGAGTGCAATAACTCGGAGTGTTGCCAATATTAAGCTGCAACTTGAAACATATGAAGATTTTGGAAAAATTCAAAGTACCATAACCCATCTTGAGGGTACAATAGCAGCAGTGCAAAGTGATTTGACAAATGTACAAGAATCTCTAGAATCCCGCCTGCCTGGTATTGTAGATACCCTTGTCAGTGTCCAGCAACAGATCACAAAGCTTGAAAACCTCAACACTGAATCTGAGCTATCTCATTTTCATCACTTGATTGATGATATCCAAACAAAGCTTGAAATTTTACAACAATCCACACCCACTCAGGCAGATATAGCCCTGCTCCAAGATGCTATGCAAAATGTGGCTGATGCTTCTGAATTAAACAATGTGAAATTGGCACTCGAATTTTTGCAAAATACTGTGTCAAATCTGCCTACATCACAGGAACTTAAAAATATTAAGAGAGCTGTGAATCGCATATTGAAATCAGAAGATATCAAGAATATCCAGGCAGAGATCAAACAACTTACTCAGACAGTGGCCACTCTACCAACCAATCAACATATTAATGAACTGCATGCCCTGTTTGAGGATATCAGAAGACAGGTCCATGATCTTACTGATCAAAATTCAAAATTGGCAGTTGTTGAAAATTTACAGCAAATTGTAGCTAATATCAAGCAACAGCTAGGGACCATGGAATCTAATCAAGCAAATGCTTTGTCTGTTTTTGCCACCCAGCTACAAGAAATTGTGCAACAATACAAGAAACTTGTTGTGGACATAAAAATCAAGCCAGGCCATGATGATGTTGTTAGGACCATCAATGAGCACCTTGAATCTGTAACAAGCAGATTGCTTACAGCAGAAAAAGAAATAACAGGCATAATCGAGAATCCTAAACATACAGTAATTCTTGTTTTGTACAGCATCCCCAACAAAGAATATGATTCACCATTTACACCAGGTGGCAAAATATATATGCTGTCCCCTGCACAATTTTATTACCAGTTTTTTGTTGGGGGCACACTTAGACCAATCAAGATCAAATATTGGCTACAACCACAGGCACACCACTACCCTACCTTATCAATAACAAATGCTGATAACAAACCAAATATCACCCGTGTAGAATTAGAGGATTTTACAGATCCCAATACATTAGAAACAGCATATGTTGAAGATGATGGCTCTCTGGAATTTAAAATACAAATAGGGGACAAATTATATTTAGAAAATCCTGTAGTATCAGCTGCTGAACACCCCATAGTTGCAATATTCTTGTTTACATATTATGTCTAGACAAATTATTGTTGATGAATTACACAAACAAGCCAGACATAATTATAAGAGACTGCCAGTAGTTACAAAAGGCATAGATGATTTATGGCAGAGCGACTTGATTGAGATGCAAGTGGACAGCTGAAAAACTTAGACAAGATCAACAAGGGCTACAAATATCTACTCACCATCATAGATACATTTTCAAAATTTGCCTGGGCTGTGCCACTCAAATCCAAGACTGGAGCATGTGTTACAGAAGCCTTCAGGAAAATCATCAATCAGAGTGGAAGATCACCGCGCTATTTGCAAACAGATAATGGCAAAGAATTTTATAATTCAGTGTTTCAACAATTTATTAAAAGCCAGGCAATACAACATTACTCGAGTTACAGTGATCTCAAGGCCTCAATTGTAGAGAGATTCAACAGAACCTTAAAAAATCATATGTATAAACAATTCACACTTCAAGGTAATTATAAATGGATTAATATTCTTCCAGAACTTCTACAAAAATATAACAACTCTGTCCATTCCACAATCAACATGAAACCCTCTGAAGTAACTTCATCTGATGAGCAAAAATTGATCAGTACTGTTTATTATCCTAGATACCAGCCAACAACAAGAAAAGCCAAATACAGGGTGGGTGATCAAGTAAGAATCAGCAAATATAAGCACTTATTCAAAAGAGGCTTTACAAGAAACTGGAGCACTGAATTATTTACAGTGGTTCAAGTTAAACCTGGGACCCTTAACACATATATAATAAAAGACCACCGAGGAGAAATTCTCAAAGGCAGGTTTTATGAAGAAGAGCTCAGCAAAACTAAACAGCCTGACACATATCTCATAGAAAAAATCATCCGCAGAAAAGGCAACAAGTTACTTGTCAAATGGCTAGGACTCCCAGAACACAGCTGGATCGATGCAAACAAAGTGATAATATGAACACCTGGGATGTTATAAAAAGGCTGCCAGAACCTGAACAGCAGAATAAGAGAAATGGAAAATTGCTGCCTGATAATATTAGGTGTCTTATTGTTGGGCCATCGGCTTGTGGTAAAACTACACTAATGATTGATAATTTGTTATTGGCACCCAACTGGTTAGATTGGAAAAACAGGCACTTGTATGTCTTCTCTAAGAGCTTGGAACAATTAAAATATCAGCAGCTGATGAAGCTATATGATGGATTGGATATAGCCACTTTTGAACCAGATGTTAAGCCACTCCATGAATGTCTCGATAATTCTGTTGTTGTGTTTGATGACATTATACTGGATAATCAAAACAAGGTTAGGAATTTCTTTACACAGGGCCGACACAAAAATATTGATTGCTTCTACCTGGCACAGACTTTTTCAAAAATACCCAAGCAGCTGACCCGAGACAACAGCAATTTTATATGTGTGTTTCATCAAGATCATACCAACCTCAAACACATACATGATGAATATGTAGGTGGGGACTTGAGCTACAATGATTTTTCCAAGTTTTGCAGTAAGTGCTGGAACCAGGACAGTTATGGGTTTGTTACAATTGATATGACAAGAAAACCCAATAGTGGCAAATATAGAAATAAAATCAACAATTTTCTAGACATTGAAACATAAATAAATAACCATGAAAAGGCCAATCATTGATGATCTTAAATTAAGAGATTATCTTGTAAAAAGATTTAAGGGATGGAAATCAGAGAACCGAGGTTTTTATGAACAACACAAGCGCACAGAACAGCCTATTATTGATGCTATTGGTGAATTAGGTAAAAATATCAAAACTGTTACAGAGCAAAATCAAAATTTGATCACAGAGCTTGTACCTGTAGCTGCAAGAAACATATTAGATTATCCATTCACCCCATTTTCTAGTATTCATACACCTAGTCCTATTGCTCCTCGAAGAATTGAAGCTACTCAGGGTCCTATTGAATTGGGTCTTCTTGCTCAAAAATATTTAAGCACACCTAAAGACAACAAAGATGAGGTCTTTGGCTTATATGCTGACACAGAGCGTGATGGTAGCATCATACATAGAATTGGCAATTTCAGAGTAACATTTATGGGAGATGATATAATTGTATATTCAGAATCTCATCTTGGAGAAAAAGGCGGTTTTGTTAAATATCCCAGAACACCTGGATTGTGGGAACTGATGACTAGGAAAAGGCCTGGCAGCTATACAGATCAAGATTATGAGCATTACAAAGAAATATTAATAAAATGAGATGCTCTATACCAGAACAATGATCCCACACAAAAAAGAGTCAAGTCTAGCAGTGGAGCAAAATATAACAACTTAATCAAGCCCATATGGTCACAGATCAAGGCTGGCAGTGGAATCAAACAATACAACACCCTGCCCAAAGAATTTGTGTGTGTTGATGATGTCAGGAAACTTGTAGATAGGTTGCTGGTGATAGCTGGGGAGGAAAATGCTGGCAACCACAATTTTTACAATGAAAAGGTTGGAATTATGGACATGATAAGCACAAAATTGTCTAATTTTATAGTGAATGACACTAAGGGGATTGGATATCTTATAAAAATTATTAATACTCTACCACCTAAATTTTGGAATATTTCTGAGGGTCGGGGGCTGGTTAATGACATTATAAACAAGCTGCCATTTGAACTACACATTCCAGGCTATCAGTATTGTGGTCCAGGCACAAAATTGGACCATAGATTAAACAGAGGTGATCCTGGTGTTAATCCTCTAGATGCTGCTTGTAGAGACCATGCCATAGCATACAACACACATTCTGATCTTGACAAGAGACATGTTGCAGACAAGAAATTAGAAGAGGCTGCATTTGGTAGATTTGTAAGCAAAGATGCTTCTTTGAGTGAGAGAATAGCAGCATTGGGGACCACCATAGCTATGAACACCAAACAAAAACTGGGGTGGGGGCTGTGAATATGTATATAATAAACCTACAATGAAGGCCAAGGGTGTTATGTATCAAATACCTTATGCAGGTCTTAAATCTCTTAAAACTATTGATAGCCTTTTGACCAAAAAGCAGCGCAAGAAAAAAAGCTCTTGTATTGCCAAGGGCCATGGTATGAAATTGTTGCTTAGTACCCCCAATTAAAAAAAATACAGCAATCAAGAAAAAAATCACATGTGGGGGGATTTATATTTACTATCCCTGCCATCTTAGCTGCTCTCGGGGCTGTTGGGAGCTTGACCGGGGGATCAGCTGCCATAGCAAAAACAGTAATAGATGCCAAGAAGAATAAGGCAGAATTAGATGAATTGAAGCGCCATAACCTGGCCATTGAGAAACAAGGCAAAGGTGTTAAGAGAGCCATGAATAAGTTTAAAAAAACAAGAACCGCTTACAAACCAAGATATTGAAGCTTTAATCAAGCCACTGGGCATCAAAAATTTTAGAGGTGTGTACATGTCTGATCCTTTGCCAGAACAACCACTCAACAAAGCGTTTGGCATTGTTAATTTGGATAAGTACAAAAATCAGGGCACTCACTGGATCTGTTATCTTAAATATTTAAAAAATGAGGCATTTGTGTTTGATTCATTTGGAGGTGTTCCACCTGAAAATTTAATAAAATATCTAAAATCAGCTAATGTTTATTACAATAATGCCCGTGTTCAAAACTTCAAAGATGTTAATTACGGACATTTGTGTTTATCTGTTCTTAGATATATGTCTCAAATAAATAAACCATCAATTGAAAATTTTCAAAAAGCCTTGTGGTATCTGAAGCATCATGGGAGTATTCCATCTCACCAGCCAAAATTCAATATTGAAACTCAAATTACATGATGACATAGTGTATCCCAAAACAATAGCTCTCAGAGCATTTTATGGCATGTACTTGATCCCTAATATTACACACCACAACAACACAATTGCAGTAGGGGATCAAAAAATTGTCATCACTCCAGGGCAGTATAATCTGTCCACTCTAAATGCTCAATTACCCAGAGGTATAGTATTAACTCAAAATTCTGTCACTCACAGAGTAGAGATTGTATCTGCTACAGAGACAGTGGATCTGGGTACTATAGGAGAGCTGTTAGGCTTTGAAAACAACACAAAACTTGAACCAGCCATCAAACACACTGCTATGAATATACCTAAATTCTTAGCCATAGAGACTCTGAATATTCACTGTAATGTGGCAGAGGGTATGATCACCAAATCAAATGGCATAGGCACTCACAAACAAACTGGCATCATTGCAACATTCAAACCTAATTCTGAATTTATGGAGCCCATCATCTACAATCCATCCCCAACATTATATTTTCCTGTGTGTCATAATAGAATAGATTACATTGAGTTGATGGTCACTAATGAAAAAGAAGAATTAGTTGATTTTGCTGGAGCCACAACAACTGCAATCATAGAAATTAATATTTAAATAAAAATACATACAAAAAAATGGAAAATATTGAGAGTTATGAGCTACAATCATTCCCCCAAACAGGAGGACATTTGCAAATTTAAATCAACCCAACACAGAGATTGAGGTTGATCTTGATGTAGGGGATGGCCTTATACACCCTCACAGAGCAGATCTATACATCAAATTTGATGTTGTAAAGCTCGATGGTACAGATTATCCGGCAAATTCAAATATAAGATTGGTGGACAATTTTGTGCCGCATCTGTTCTCTGAAATTGAGATCAGAAAGCATGGTGTTGTTATAAACAGAGTAGATTATCCCGGCATTACCTCCACAGCTTTGGCCACACCAAAATTATCCAAAACCGAGGCTTCTTACTACAAAATAGGTGGATTTGAGGCTGGTGATAAAATATTATCTAAAAACCACACAGTGCTGTTCCCCATGCGCCTGTTGCCAGGATTCTTCTCAGATTACAAAGATATTATGTGGAAGGGTGGTTTAAGAATCACATTTAGAAGAGCTGCCAATGATAATAATGCTTTGATGAGGTACAGCACATTAAACTCTACCGGGGAAGCTCTGCCTAATACCCTACCTGATGAGGGCAAGTGCATTATTCAGACTATGGAGCTAAGAATCCCGGTTGTTGAATATGAAGCCAGTTATGCTCTTAAATACAAAGCAGATATAATAAAAAATCCTCAAATTCCTTTACAATTTTATACATATCAATGTGTACAGAAGCCCGCAACTGGTACCTATTATGAGTTTGATGCTACAAATTCATTTTCCAGTATACAATATGACATGCCGGATTTTGTGGTGGTACTGTTTCAGACTGGAAGACACAATAATCAGGAAAAAAATTAAAGTAAATTTGATAGCTGCAACATCAAGAACATATATCTTAAAAATGGCAGAAATGAGGTATTCCCTAGAGAAAATTATAATTTAGACATGTCCAAGGATGATTTCCTTAAATTATATGAGGCATTTACATCATACAAAAGGGTCACTACTGGCAATACTGACATGTATTACACACCAGATGAATTCAAAGCACAGAGACCCATGTTTGTCATCAACACTTCAAAAAGGAAACAAGTTGTGGTTAATGACAGGACAAACATTAAAATTATCTGTGAATTCCACGAAACACTCCCTGATGACACCATATGTAGTGTTATTCTTATATGTGAAAAATCATATGTTTATGATGTAAGAAATGAGAGAGTCACAGAGCAATTCTAGAGGGCCGACTCAAACACAGAAGCCTCTTAATTACAAGGCAATAATACCAACATTTTGCCGTCAGGGAGGCCCCACACACACTCTACCAGGTTTGAAACCTGGGGGCCTTTTTATTATAAAACATATAAGCCATGGAACTATGTCTACAGCACTTCTGCTTATTGCAGGGAAGCTCTTACAGCACTTCTGCTTATTGCAGGGAAGCTCATACAGCACTTCTGCTTATTGCAGGGAAGCTTTTATATATATTACTTACCTAAATTTAACAGCACTTCTGCTTATTGCAGGGAAGCTCATACAGCACTTCTGCTTATTGCAGGGAAGCTCTTACAGCACTTCTGCTTATTGCAGGGAAGCTCATACAGCACTTCTGCTTATTGCAGGGAAGCTTTTATATATATTACTTACCTAAATTTAACAGCACTTCTGCTTATTGCAGGGAAGCTCATACAGCACTTCTGCTTATTGCAGGGAAGCTTTTATATATATTACTTACCTAAATTTAACAGCACTTCTGCTTATTGCAGGGAAGCTCATACAGTACTTCTGCTTATTGCAGGGAAGCTCTTACAGCACTTCTGCTTATTGCAGGAATACAGAAATACGCAATGAATATTTCTGTAAGTTACACACTCGGGTTTATATTATTACAACAAGACGAATCCAATTCAGGCTTGCATGACAACATGAAAAAAGCCAATATTTTCTTTACTAAGAATTTATCTTTGAGTTAATGACATGATGGATGGCATGCAATTTTCTCTGAAAGGGCACAGTGTAGATTAAGAATTTTTCTTTGAGTTAATGACATGATGGATGGCATGCAATTTTCTCTGAAAGGGCACAGTGTAGATTATATTTCTTGCATGCCAGCAGATATAATCTCCCAGGCGTACAGAAATAGGCCAATATTCTCTTTACTAAGAATTTCCCTTTGAGTTAATGACATGATGGATGGCATGCAATTTTCCATGAAAAGTCACAGTGTAGATTATATTTCTTGCATGCCAGCAGATATAATCTCCCAGGCGTGCATAATTTATTGCTGGCCGGGACATGGGATTGATCAAAGATTAGAAAGAACATGAAACAGCCTGCTCTTGTCCTATTGTATTGATCTGAGTTTTAAGTGTTTGTGATTGTTTTAAGTGTAGGCAAATCGGGCTGTTCAATCAAATAACCTCTTCTTTTCTACGCTATAAGTGTGCTCATCCTATTGTAAATACAACTACTTATGAACTATAAATTAATCAGAGAAATCATTAACTAATAATAACCTTGTTCTGAAATGTACTTTTCTTTTGTCGCAGTTGGTAACACTGATGATTGGCTGCAATGACATGTGTGCTTTCATGTGCTACGAAGATCCATACAAAGCTCCGGAGGAACACAAAAATAACATAATGGTAGCCCTGGACTACTTGCAAGAGAACTTGCCACGAACCATAATAAATCTTGTCAATGTGCCAAGTAAGTATAATATTCACACACCTTGTACTTTTCCTTGTCTTTTCTGCGACAACACTTTCAAAATTATAATTCTTGTAAATAATAACGCCCTGGAGGTTGTGAGACGTGAAGCAGAAGGTAAGATGTTTTTTGAATAACTATTCTTCTCGATAAATTTACATAAAACAGAGGATCACTTTTTACGAAACATGTCCAGAAGTGCAACATCATGAAAAAATACAATTAGTAAAAATACAATTGTGCGGCATTATTATGCCTTATATAATAATACACGAACTGAACTTCAATAATAAAGGACTTTAATTGTGACGACTGCAAGCGACAACAAATACTATGCACATTATACATTTTGTTGAGTTCCGATATCTTTTCTATTGTCGACGATATTATAGTTTTACAACACTGATTATCCATCTATCGTGTTCAGACATACTTTCAGGATTAAATCAAATTAAATATACAATTTAATATATGAACAGTACGCCCATCATTGAATTACCCATGCATTTAAATGGGAGAACAGTTGCATGTCTGAAGCGCAAGGACATACCATTCGATATGCCATCTACAGAAGTTTGTTTCATCCTTATGGTAGCATTCACGAATCACCACCAGAGGCGCTGTATTTGCGGAAGCGTCGTGATCCACATAGCATCCACATAGAACATGCTCGCTAGTGGAAACGGGGTTTTTCAGCCTACTAAAATGGGGAGGGGTTTCACTACCACAAGGATGACACAACATTCTGTATAAGTAGCTTTGCCTGACAAGCCCCATTCAATGCATTATCAACGTTATTGAAATTGGCTTGCTATGTAAAAATCTACATTTAATAAAGCATGATTGTTTGGAAACTTGACTGGTTGTTTCTATACTTTGTTTGTATCTTCAGATTTGAGATTAATCCAAGATTTCAAAGGAAGATCATCTGAGTGCCAGACCCTCGCTATTCTGGAGTGTCCTTGCTTGTTCGGCCCTCGGTGGCGGAAGATGAAGGAGGACTTCACGAAGATCATGCGGCGCATGCAGCTAGCAGAAAATGAACTAGTGAGTGAACGTGTACTGGGAAAAAAAAATGAAAGTCCTGTTTTTCTTGGTTTATTTTATGATTTCGAAGTAATATCCCCGTCTTGCCTCACATGACCTACTCTATTCGCGCCCTTCCATGTTTGGTGATCGAGAAATAGTTCTTGCCCACCCTCCTGCCCACCCAAATTGAATACACGGGTAAGTTTCAGGATCATTTATAGTGGAGTAAGAATCAAAGACACAAACAAACACAGAGATAGAGAGAGAAGAATGAGAATTAGAGAGAAACTGATAGAACAATGTTGGGAATTGAGGAATTAAGAAATATAGAAAATATATATAGAAAGATCGGGAGAAATATGGAAAGAATGAGGAGAAGAATAATGAAAGAGAAATAGAGAAACTGTTGGAACAATATTGGAAATCTGACGAAGAAAGAAAGAACAGAAAAATGTTGGGAATCTGATCAAGGAAGAGAAAGAGAAATATAGAGATAGGAAGGCAGAGAGAAACATGGTAAAAAAAAGAGAGAAGAAGAATGAAACGGAGAGAAATTGATATACAAATGTTGGGAATCAGATAAAGGAAGAAAAATATATTGACAAATAGAGAGAAATATGGGAAGAAAGATAATAAAAATGTGAATAAGGCAAAATAAAGCAAAACTAATAGAAAAATAATAGGAGCCAGATATAAGAAGAAAGAGAGAAAGATACAGAAACACATAGGGATAGAGGGAGGGGGAGGGAGAGAGGGAGAAAGAGAAAAAGAAAATACAACAGTACACAGTACTAATATTTAGAAGAAAATAAATAGGCCTACATTCCTTTCATTTCACATTTTTACTTCTTCCTCATTATTTATTTTTAATTCTTATATGAATAGTTCACCACATGAAATATATACTATGAGATAACATAAGATCATTTTCTAAAGATGAATCATGTATATATTAGTGATTTTTAGGGCATAAAAATACTAGACCGAGTATAATCTCTGCACAATCTATACCCGAGTTGTTTTACAATTTAAAGTATCCAAGAGGATAGTAATGTGGCAACTATACTATAATTACAAAGAGATAGAGATAGTCACCAGCTGCGAAACGTTTACTGAGAAATCATTCACGCCATTTTCTTTTTCGGGGAGTCCACGTGCCCAGAAGAAGTGAACCTCGAATTTGTAGAGGTCATTGTCTTTAAGGAAGAAAGTACTCGAGCTTTCGTGTAGTAGCTACAAGGTCACACCTTGACTTTTTCACTCTCACGATGTTTGTTATTAAATGGGTGACCTTTGAAGGCTCGACCTTCACAGCAATAGCATGGGCACCTCTACACGTTTCTTCTATCTTTATGTGAAGTACAAACTAAGAAATTTTCTTGCAGGCAATGCTTATTCGACTTTATCCATTGTCTAATTCTACTACTTACACCCACTGGAGTGGCATCATGTTTTCGAAGCTATAAGTAGGGACGTGAAATTTCCGTTTTACCGATATCACCGAAAAGTTCAGGAAATCACAATAGTATAAAATGTGTTTGGGTAGGTTAAGGATGCAAATTTTGTGTGTCTCGAAATCGTGAAATAACGCGAATTATGCCATTTTACAGAATAACATCGAATTTTGCACTTTAACGCGAAAAACAACGCGAAATGTGCAATATAAACTGGGGAATACACTTCTGTTCAAAGAGAGTTACTTGAAGCGCTATGAATTATGTTGTTTCTAGCCCAGCTGCTGAGTGAAAGTTCGATTCAAAATAGATCCTCATGCCTAATTTCTTGCAGTTTGATGATTTAGTGTTTATTGTATATTTGGTGGCTGATGAGATGAAATAGTTTTCCAAATGCAAGAAATTTGGCCATTTCTCACAAAGATAAACCTTAACCTTTTTTTGTCATTAAAACTAAACTTTGTCTCAATTTTCCAGAACTAAAGCAATTTGAAAATCATAAGCATAGATGGAACCGTAAAAGCGTATGCAAAAATAACACCGAATTTTGCTCTAAACTGTGAAAAATAACACTAAATTGCAATACCAAATAACATCTAAATTTAGGGGAAAATAAAACGATAATTTTACGTCTCCAACTATACGTAATCGGAGTAACTAGTGCCTACAACTACCGTAACCAGTTCAAAAATAATGAATTTAACAAAAGCTTACATTAGAGACACAATAGTAAAGATAACTATGAAACTTTACTTGGAATAGAGTGATAGACTGCAAAACCAATGGAATGTACTCCTCCCTCAATCAGCTGACTTCGAGTCACATAAGGAGAATGACAAATGTTACCGCTACGTAAACTATTTCTCAGTTTGGTGATTTACAGGGTCCTTCACTACAACCAGGTCCATAAATAACAAAAGTTACACATTATCACAAAATTTAGTAATAGTAAATAGTAAAAACAGTAAATCTACTTGTAACCAATCGAGTACTTCTTGCACAGTTGCACAAAACGATTTTACCAAGTCTTCAATGACACAATTACAGCGATTGTCAGTTGATAATGACCAGGAAACGGATTTATATGTAAATACATATTTATGTATGAAGCTGAAATCAGTTATATTTTGATTATCCTTGCGCATCATGGCATGTAGACTTGAAAAAATCAGTTTTTATTTTCCATATTTTTACATATATTAGGTTTTGGCTCATATTTTACATGCTTTAGTTATTTTTACAAATGCTTTCCATATTTCAGAATATTTCTCAACATATGCTCCATATTCCTGAAATAACATGTCCCCGTGTGACCGAAGGAGTTGAGTTATTTTATTGCGAATAACTGGCAAATTTGAAATACACTTCCATTACTTCTTGCGATATTGAACGGAGTTTTAGTCAATATAAATCCATCTTAAGAGACAACAGAAGGAAATTCACGTTTGAACATACAACAACATTTTGTTTGGGAAACAGAAAATGCAAACACATTTTGTGTTGTTTTACAATTAATGTCAATGTAAGCGTACTGTATTTTATGTAGGTCGTCTAGTGTCTTACTTTATTAAAAAGGCAAATATTTACTATTTTAAGTCCATATTTAACTCCACATTTTGGTGAAAATAACTAAATATGTATTTACTTACATATTTAGCACATTTTAACTACATATAAATCCTTTCCCTGATAATGACGTTCCGCTGATGAAGACATCGCCGACACACACTAAAAGCTCAGAGCTTAATTATCCTTCCAATCGCATATACGGTAGGTTACAATCACACACTGCGGCGTGACGCTGGCTAGCAGAGAGCAATGACCGCTACCGTCTCTGGCCGGGTGGGCAAGTGCGTTGCCTTCATGTGCCTCACCACGGAATCTGTTGGCATTATTTAACACTAGACCCACAACAAGCTAACTACGCGGATTAATATCTGAATACCTTAAATTTCACTTTGCAGGATTGCTCGCGGATAATTTTTCTTTATATTAACCATTGCTTACAATGCTTAAATGCACAAAATACCCCTGATTACACCTATTCTAACAACACGTTTCGAAAGTCCACTGCCCTCGTTTTCTGGTGAACAAGTTTTGATTTTGCCGGTGATGCGATCAAACTTCGACAAATCTGTGAGTTTAAATACAAATCCGATGCGTTAGCCAACTACTCACTGCGGCGGTAAAAACCTTGCCATATTTCGGGATTAAAAGCGGTATATAATATGACATTTCGGTATTAAAATGGTGAATAAGAACCTAAATTTGAATTAAAAACTATACTTATTACGCAAAATTAACATTTCACTTCTATTAGCACGTTTATGTAGTTACCAGAGTATTAACTTCATTCCTGTGTAAAGGAATCGACTTTTGTTTCTCTAATATTTACAGTAGAATTAATCAATTTTCCGTGATTTGCATAACTCACAGGATAATTCAGACCTGAAAAGGTGTTGTGTCTTTAAAAAATAACTAAATTTGACGTTCAAGAGTTTATTTCGCATCATTTCGTGACAAAACATGGTAGCAAAATGCACATCACACCTTTCAAAAACATGAAAAATTAACATTGCAGTGTGATATTTAACAGTTCGTGTTTTCGTCAAAAACGAAATATGCATGCCCCTACCATTCATCCATTCCATCAGTTCATTCTCATTAACGTAAAGCACACATTTTGGGTGTGATTTAGCTCTCTTTTTCTAACTCGTTCTGGCAACACTGCGTAGGTTAGGTTAGGTTACATGTCGTTGCCAATTCTGATGGAGAAGCAAGCGTTTTAGAAAATGAACAGTATCGATTACTTAGACATCATAATCGTGTAGGTTGCTCGCCATGGCCCACAAGGTCATTCAATACCAACGCGACTTTGATGGAAGGTCAGTATTTTTCTCCTAACGAGTCTCTCTCTCTCTCTTTATAGGTCAGCTCAGGACGCTATGACGTGAAAGATGACTTCACGGTGGTGGTGCAACCGTTCACATTCAACCTTGCGTTCCCTGAAGTTCACACGAAGAGGGAAAACGTCACCGATTTCACCTACCTCTCGCACGACTGCTTCCACTTCAGTCAGAAAGGATATGCCAGAGGTATATTGTCTTGTAGTCACGGACACTTCTGGGTTGTAGTGATAGCATTGAAAGTAATGAAGTTATTACAATCCAGAAGTGTCCGTGACTGTACATGCGTGCTTGGGCGTCAGCGGGGTAGAGGCGGACTAATGAGTCGACCCCCGCTGAAAATTGGTATTCTTCACTTAATATTAAAAAATAAAATCATAACCTACTATTCCACTTAATCCAAAGAATAAGTATACTGTCCTTGGAATTTGTGGAGGAAGGCCGCGCATAACGGAGGAGAAGGGGAGAAAGCGAGTTGGCGGAGCAAAGCAGTGCGCGCTGCTGCAAATGACTGGTAGCTGCATTCATTTCCCCTCTCACGAGTCACCATGTGCTCAGAGACTCTTTTTTATTCGCTCGCTCGCTTCAGAGAATCAAGGGGTCCCAGGTTCGATACCCGGTGGAGGCAGATAGCGGTTCGGATCCCACTTTAAACTGTAGGTTCTGTCCCGATTAGCCTTTCTGTGCACAAAGTTGACTTTAAACATCAATTCAATCAATTAAACCAGAGAATCCCGGGACAAAGTATATATAATACCAATGCTTGTTCAAAATCCAATAAACGATCTTTATATTTGAAACACCACAGAACATAATGCTTTAGGTCAGTGGTTCCCAAAGGGGGCGCCGTGGTTAGCTTACAGGGGCGCCGCGAAAGTTCCAATATTTTCACTGAAATGATATGATTGTTTCAAATATTTAGTACATTTTACACATAAAATGTTTCTGAATTTAAAATCTGTGTTTATTTTTATAACTTATGCCAAGCAAACTAACCACACTTACTGAGTGTCGCAAGTGTTAAATAGGCCTACATTCTGACTTGGGCGCCTGGGGAAAATCTTGAAACATTAATGGTGCCGAGAAACGAAAAATTTGGGAACCCCTGCTTTAGGTTAAAATATCCCTCTAATATTCGAAGATTAGCCTTGAACGAGGTGTGTCAAAGTTATTTACAAAATAGAATTACTATTAATTTCAGTATATTAATATATGAAATGTAAAGAAAGTAAAGAAACATAATTGGCAGGATAATAATTCATCTGGTGGATTGAGTAGAGGAGTCTCCCTAAAGAAAATAATAACGAAAATGGAAATAATAGTAGTCATTATTGGTTTTAAATAATAGTAATTCCGGTTTCTTTATTAATATTTCCACCGTTCAGTTTCATTTTGTTTGTTTTCTTGTTTCTTCACGAAGGCCTGATCCCCCTACAAAAATTTCTGGCGCAATGCGAGTCTGCGTTACAAGTTTTCAACTTTCTTGCTTTTTCTTGAGTAACTTGGTTTGACTTTTGTTAATATCAATACTACTTACTGATCACAGTGGTGAAACCGTTTCTTTCTATATTGCTCAGTTTACGAGAAATAAGCAAATCAAAATTTGATATTTTGTTTGCTTTTACATTCCTTTAGCTCATAGGTACAGTCATCTACAAAAAAGGGGACACCTTGATCCTAACTCCTCTCTGTAGAATTAGGCAACACGTGTAACTCCATGTAACACGTGAAGCAAGTATTTAAGGGTGTGAGTGTCTCATTTTTATTGCTGGTGACTGTACATGAACCATATAAGAAATTTTTTAAGTGTATCACAGTTTTGTTGTTGATAAAATCTAAGCTCTACCATGAGTTTCGATTATAATAAATGAAGTACAATAGATACGATAAAAATATTGTAAGGTTCTTCCAGTTGTTTCATACATATGTACAGCAAGTGCCCACTCAAATGTTAAACAATTCCTTATTTAAGTAAACATCAAAACACAAATATATATATTTCATAATTAGAAAACAAAATGTATTTAATGAGTTCAGAAATTTGAAGCCACTAAGTACCGTAAGTTGAAGAAAGCAGGGGTGCTTATCCCCCCAAGGCCAATGGCGCAATCCCCTCCAAATCTCGTCATGCGTCCCCCCCAAATCATGTGGTAATCCACGTGAAGTATTTAATTACGATAGCGTGTCTACTGAAACTAACGTTTTTTTAAGCTTTATTGAACACGATACTTGATCTGCCCTTCCTCCTTAAACAGAGGATTCCATCCCCAGCTAGACCGTGGATGCTTTACCCCTCAAAATATTTTGGTGAATACGTAATAATTCATTTTATTTTAATACAATAGCCTGTCAAGATGTCCATATTTGTTAATGGTTCAAATTTTCGAAATAACGGAAAGCTAGCAATCTCAAGTGTCATAATTATATAAATATGTATTTAAACAGTGTTTGTGGTTGGAGAACAAGATTTCAATAACCCACAATTTGGGTATTTAACACAAAGTCTTACACAACTTAAGATCGAGAATTACACAACCATAACTAAAATTCCCACGATAATCTAACAGCGTCGAAGAACATGGGTACCTGGGGGAAACCCTGGGGGGTAAAGGCGGTCAGGGGCGTGATGCTGATCGCATCACCCCCACTCATGACCGGATCAAGAAAGTGTGGGCGTTACCCTCACACCCCCTATACGCCTACATGGCGTGGTGCTAAGCACAGGGGAGCACTTTACTTCTTTTTTTTTTAAGATAATTTAAGATTTAACAATAATATTCAATAGTCGAATATTGCCCCCCCCCCCAACGTTTAATCCTCAATCCCCCACCAGAATCCATGTGTCGATTTAAGACCCAATGTGTAAGAGTTGGATATCCCCACTTCCTTAATAATAATATTACCCGTTACAATTTCCTTGGAAGTCTAGAATTTGCTATTTATGTAACAGCAATGGATAGTTAATAACGTTATTCAACTTGTGCCAAATACTGTACTGTTTCACATCAAATTTCCATCACAAAAAATCGTACCCCCCCCCCCCCCCAAATAAGTTGCTTGGACATAACGTGAGATCACAAATCCACCTGTGGACATCATCGCTACCTCTAACTAAATACTTCATTTTCTTCATCTAATGGATTAAATATCAATCTGCGCCACAATCCCCCCCCCCCTGTGGGCACCCCTGGAAGAAAGTCTGGGAAATGTTTCGGACAGTTTAGCACATTTTGTGACACCTTGAAATATGATCGAATTTGAAAATGTTTGTATGGAAAATATTAAAATAATATATTTTGCTTTCCAGCGACCAACGCCCTCTGGAATAACATGCTGGAAGCTGTTGGAAAGAAATCCGACAACTGGGACGTTGAATTCACAAGGTTCCTCTGTCCCTCCGAGGAACACCCTTTTATCTGCACCGCGAGAAATTCACCTGGCTGCAACTGATGTACATAGACTACAGTACCTGACCTCTCCGCTGCAACTACCAATGTGTAGTGGAACAACACCCATATGAACAACTAGCCCTTTAATAAAGGAAAAATTGAAGTTAGAAGTTAAAATTGAAAGAGGACTACAAGGAAATCTCCAATAGTACTCTTTTAACGAAAAATGTACATTATGATTACAATTATTAAGTAAAGTCAATTAGTTAAAATGTATGTAATGTTACTCTTCACGAATTGGGATACAAGTGAGCGAAGTTGCAAAAAAATACATTTTATACGCTGGTTACGTCCGATAAACTGTCAGTGTGGAACACCGTAGTTATGAAGACAAACTTTGGTGAGCATAGAGACCTCTATCGGACAGTATTTCAACCTACGAAACAGAAGCTGTCCGTGAGAGGAAACAATGCATCTAAATGAACTTATTTCCAAAACTGAGGAATGTGAAGATATGCTAGTTTTCTAACATTAAAGACGTACTAAATATAAGTTTAACGCGACACGAATTTATCTTGATTCATAATTGATAATAATATGAATTAGGGGCGACATGATTGGTCACATGAGACCTTCATTGTGCTTCATAGATTATAACATCACTCTGATTTCGCTTAGCAGCGATTTGAACCGAACATACTTGTGTTATGCCATTAATCTGTCTCTGGTTGAAATCAAACACACTTTGAAACCACTTTCGAACGAATTGTTGGTTAAATAAATAAAACATGTATGTATGTAGAACTGTTCACTATTATCAACATCCTTCCTGCTGTTTATTTCAGGACACTGATATTTTCCTACAATATAAAGAAAAATATATTTAAATTTCTTAACAGCAATCCTATTCCACTGTTAGGTTACATTATTACTTTTCTATCTCCCGTAGTTTCTTACTCTAATTCGCTCCCTCTTTTCATTCTTCTTTCTTTCTTTCTCTCTATGAACGTCCGGAAGGGGCCAGGGGGCACGCCCCTCCACGAAAAATGAATGTCAAACTAAAATATACACATATACTAATTCCATTTGCCACAGTAATTTATGTTAATTATTAGAAGGGCGCTGCAGGGACATAACTTCAAACTGAACGAGTATTTCTCTTGAGAGAAACACTGTTATGGGGGAGACATGCCTTGTTTACCCCTCCCGAAAAAATACCTTACTTGCCCCTTACTGCAAAAAAAATCCATGTTTCTGCAAATCTCTTATCTTTTTCCCTCTGTTTTTCTCTTTCTTCCTATATTTTTATTTTAATATTTTCTGTATCTATTTCTTTCTTTTCGATTATCTTTCTTCGCCACTATGCGTGATTCGTGTGGAGTGGTTAAGATTACTTTACGGTGGGCTAGACCCCACCCTCGGCCCTCTGGTAGTGACGCCCACGCGTGCAGCAGTGGTTCAGATGATCACATAGTTCCCAGAGCTGCCACATGAGCGTGGAAGGTCGTTGCTTGTAACTGACCTACGTATACTCTCGAGTGCTGACTGACTGTAACGCCACCTGTCGCTCTCTTTCTCAAGTTCACCTGAGCTCCAAGCGGAAAAGACCTGTTCGTTCAAGGTCAAGCAGAACTACTTAGGTTTTTTCTGAACGCAACACGAGGAGAAATTGGTCGACAGGACAAAAAATGGCCAAGCACGTTTTGGGGACCTAACTCATTTCAGAATGCATTTTAACCTTTGACTCGTATAGGTACTACAATCAGCTCAGCAGTTACGCCCAGTGCCAATGCTCCAAGTGTAAGTTCCTATAACTAGTTGGCAACTTACGGATCCAACCCAGGAAAGGTTTTATTAATGGCCATTGTATTTACAAACATGTCTGAAACAATTTGACAACCGCATATTATGTTACTTCTACCCTGTTTCTGACACCAAGGAGGGTCGTTAGAAATTTCAATGGTTTTCATTGGCTTCAAATGAATCACCACGTATCGTGAATCCAGAAAACATATTCTGTAAGTTACTACCTCGACGTGTATAAACTCTCGTAACTTGTTCGGTTTTAATGTTATCGAGAATCAAAGTGAGAGATGCGCAATTTTTGGAACACCCTGTAGCTGGAAACACTATTGCTGTTGAGTTATGCCATGCCTTCGTTGCCAAGCGCCTCGATTCCTGAGGGCACGTCCGTGATAGGAGGTTTCAAAGTCAACGAACTTTTCACCAATCGCAAGAGTTGTTGCTCGGAAAGGTTGTTAGGTCCAACCAGTGTTACCAGGCTGTAAAGCAATCAAGTCGTATGTAATTTGTCTTTATTTTGTTTCTATGGTACATAGTTTTTCTTCTTAAAGTTAGAGCTGCGTTTACTGCCTAACAGTGACGTCTACTATGGGTAGGGTGACCAGACATACTCTTTTTAGGAGTATTATACTCTTTTAGAGGTTCATATACTCTATACTCTTTTCAATGTGCAAAAATCCCCAAATATACTCTTTTCCATAAAAACAAAGGTAACTATGATATTGAACAACATATAAAATCGAAGTCACACACAGAATGTTCATCGGTTTCTGAGACACGTAACTTGGATAGTTTCTTCAAGTGTATTGATGGATACAGTAAGTCAATATGGTTTGGAAACTAAGGTTGTTGGATTTGTAGCAGATAATGCACCATTAAATTTTGGTAGCATAAACAAGACATATCAGGAAATAAAAATTTGCACAGAGAGTTAGAGTGCAGATTAGAAAAAAATACTTTGCCAATTGGTTGTGGGGCTCATATTCTACATAATGCAATTTCTGTACCTTGTGCGAAAATAATACCCATAGATGTTGAGAAAATATACAATCATTTTAGTATTTTTTACTGTGAGAACAGAAAATTTGAAAAGATTCTGTGAATTTATTGGGTGCCATTATGAGGGTCTTTTATACCACTCAAAGATAAGATTCCTCTCTCTACTTTAATTATACGTCAGTATGAAGCGATAAATACCTATTTTTTGAGTGAGGAAAATGCCCCAATTGCTATAGTCAATTTTTTTCAAGATGATACAAGTGAACTATGGCTATATTTTCTGGATGCACAGCTACTCCTGTTTAATGATACTATTTTAAAATTTGAAAGGTGTGATATAACAGTAATTGAAGTTTCTGTTCAATATTTTCAACTCCTACAGAATAGAAAAGAACTTTTTCTCATTCTCAGCAAAAAGTTTACTTATGAAACTTGTAAAAGAAGGGAGTATGAAGGAGGAATATGCATACTCTGTTTCAAATAGGTTTTATTGTGAAGTGGTAAAATACTTAGAAACTTAGTTTTTTGGAAGATGTCAAGAAACTGAGGTATTTACTCCTTGACTCAAGAATTTCCTATGAACAATTTCAAGGGTCATTTTCATATATCCATCAACAAGCAAACATATTTCAAATTCATTGGAATTTAATGATAATGATATATTTGACACTTACTGTGCAATTTCAAAAGCCGTTGAAAAACATCTTGAAGATTGGGGGGGGGGGGGGAAGAAAAGAAGCAATGATGGATAAGTGGAGGTCAGTGTACAAAGATTTAGTACAGGCTGGGTCAAATTTAAAAGTGATTGTGAATCTTATAAAATTCTTGTTTACTCTACTCTGCCTGGTACAAATGTTGATTGTGAGAAACTCTTGTGTTATTAAAACTTATTGGCGAGAGGAAAAACGTACACTCCTGGTGTCAACGAACAAGTAATGAAAGTGAAATTTAATGTGGACATGACCACAATAAAGGACGAATTAAACATACTCAAGAAAGCAAAATCATCCCAGAAGTATGAATGATGGTGCCCATTGGTGAGAAAGTATTTGTAATTAGCTAATTACATTAGACCCATAAGTAATTTGAATCTGTAGCGTGTAGGCCTATTTTATAGGGGCTATAATAGAAGCAATAACAAATAGCCACCCTTATTTTCGTTTTCTTTTTATGTTTTATGCATGCGCACCTTCAACTTATAGACTATACTCTTTTTGGTCAACAAATATCTGGTCACCCTAACTATGGGTACTAGTCAAATGTTTCTATTTTGGTTATTTTACGTTGCTCTTATACCTTTCCAGGGTAATCGCGACGAGGATGATTGATGAAATAGATGATTGGACAATCCACACCTTGCTCAGTATTCGAAATAACAAAATTGTGTATAATCTGTCCCGGCAATCTCTGGAGCGAGAGAACGAGAGCAAATCTCTGCGCAAGTGACTCGAGAGGTCTGGACCAATGAAAAAGATCCAGGGAACGGGATTGCGTGGAGGGGGAAGCGACTGCAGTTACCAGCCTTTTGCAGCACCGTGCATTGCCTTGCTCCACCCATTCGCTTCCTCTCCTTCTCTGCGCGGATTTGCTGCAGATATTCCCGGGATAGAGGTTATAAGTGTTTCGGAACCCTTTTTTCTCTGCATCGGTAATATTTACGGAGCAAGCGACCAGGTGAGTTGTGAAAAGGATTCATTTTTTTTTATAAGTTAGAACTGCGTTTACTGCCCAACCGTGAATCTTCTCCAGAACACACCTGAACTGGTTGGTAGCCAGAGAGAATCTTTTCATGATCCGTCGCCAGGAAAGCTTCAAGATTTACTTCATTATCTTTTCTGTGTTGCTTGCTGCCCTGAAGATGCAAATGAATGTGGCAATATAGAATATTTACATCACATGAAGGAGATGTTTTATACACCTTTCTTGTCCACCCAAATTGCAGTGTGTGTGTGTCCACTTTATGCTCAGATAGGCTAATCGAGACTAGACCTACAGTTTAAAGTGGGATTGAAACTGGTGTGCAATCCTTTACATCACACATGGGGGATAGATATGTAAGAATTACATACAGTATGTGACATAACTGAGACATTGAAAAATCCCAAAATGAGACATCATGGACGTATGCGATATGTCTACATCGAGGATGGAACTAGTGTTCGAAATTTGGGTTAGCAAAATATGATTTGAATTTTTGGTCTTACACGCCAAAATGTAATCTAATAGATATGTGTATTAAAATGTTGTCTACACAGGTCCGTAGCCAGGCAGGTGCCAAGAGGGGCTGAGCCCCCCCCCCTGGAACTGTCGTCAGTCAATCTGGCACTGCCAATTAGGCAGGTCCGTAGCTAGAGGGGGGCAGGGGGGGCAACTGCCCCCCCCCTGTGAAAAATACAGAACACATTCCTACCTGGAATTCTCTAATCTTTACAATTATATGATGTGTTACTCTAGCAATTTTACAAAGACACTTATTGATTTTGTGATTTATTAGGGTGTATGGGATTCCGTATAATGTCGTATCAGGATTGGGGAGGAAAAATTCCCTTCCAGATTAGACTTCGGGAAATGATTTCACAATTTTCAGTATCTAGAACAGTTGTGACATTTTGAGTAGTCTTGTATTAAAGGTGCCTAATGTGTTTGGATGTTTTTCTTGGATGTGTTGCTATGAACTTTGAATTGCTTAAATTTTTGTTTCCCAAGTCTATATTTTGGTAATAGTGTGGTAGAGAGAGAGAGTGGATATTTGATTTTTGTTACTTTGTGTTGCTTTCCTGACACTTCTAGCTAATCGCAAAATGAAGGATGACGTGAAATTGATGCAGGGACACTCACAAACAGTGCCGCAACGACAGGGGGGCAGGGGACATTGTCCCCTCCTCTTGATCTTGGACAGAAGTCCATTCTAGGAGAAGCAAACATTGAAGTAAAAAAACAAGACTAGGAGAATCTAAGAATACAGTAGCAGGACTATTGGATACTCATGACGGAATTAGTTTTTACGTGTTCCTTGCATTTTTCTACCAGACGGCCAAGGGCACTTGCAAGGGGTACAGAGGGACAATTGCCCCCTCTCGATTTCAAATTTTATACAAATAAAAATACATTTCGTAAAATTTTCTTCCTCGCTTCGCTCGCATTTTGTGCTCTTCTTATAGTCCAAGTTCAGAGCCATAGCTATGGCGTGGTGGGAGTCGGCCCTGGGAGCCAAACGATCTATTATGAAAAAAAATGTTAAAGAGAATGCCATGGCGCCCCGTAAAATTATTGCACCCTATTAAAACATTTTTTTCTATGGAACTTAATATGAAATATTAATGATGACACTGTAATCCAAGAAGTCATTGATCAATCAAGGGATTCCTGTTTGCTTGTCACTTATAACACCATTAAGCCTTGTTTCCATGATACGAAAAACTCAATATGCTCACCAAGGCAGAAATTTATTTTATTATAAAACATAAACTAAACGTAACGTTTCAACCTTCTAGCAAGGTTGAAACGTTACGTTTAGTTTATGTTTTATAATAAAATAAATTTCTGCCTTTGTTTGTCAGGTGTCAAAACATGTATTTCAACTATAATATAATATAATTCACACAATATTTTGCGAAATGGTTAACATAACCAGTAGGCAAACATTGTCTGTAGCGATGCAAGTCTCTTCCCTTTGTAAGAAATAGAGTCCGTGGTGGACTAAGGGACCCATGTTTTAATGTTTTAGCAAGTACAAAAAAAGTATTACAAATTTTTACACAATTCGTCAAGTGTAGGTAATATGTAACCATTATTATTTAATTAATTCGATTTTTCTTGCATAACACAATACAATGGTGTTGTTGGATTCTCGTTAGATTCCTTTGTGAAAATCTTGCATACTGAAAACTAGAGGGAATCATTATGAAGTATGATTTATAAAGGGCTCCCTTAATCAGTTCTGCAGAGAGGATCAAAGTTGTTGGTGCATTCAGGGCCGGATTAACGTGGATGCTATTGACGCTGCAGCATTAGGCCCATTCCTGAAATAGGCCCAGATGAAAACAGACGGAAATTTTCCAAAAAGCTGAACAGTTTTTTTTCTATATTAACCTGAAAATAAATCTTAGAATGAAACTTGGAGCCCCAATTTCGGACGCCCAGACACAGCGTTACTTATTATACAGTTACTATCATTCTTTGCCCTGTGACGTAACTATAACGTCGTTGTGTTTATTGTTCACCGAAGATTTCAAGCATCAGGCCCAATTTCGTCTTAATCCGGCCCTGTGCATATTAATCGTCTATTAACATTATCGACCTGTAAATATCAAGTCCCTATTAGCCTACCTAGGTATTTATGTTAAACTTCATATTCTTTGGCAATGTGGAAAGGTCAATATCGAAATATTGCTATTTGATGTTGCTCGAAGTTTTTTCTTGCTCGATGCAGTTTCAAGATATCATCCCTTTTCTGTTACTTATCTCTTTTGGG